>NC_056751.1:254911102-254983602 GCF_019279795.1 Protopterus annectens | reverse complement strand
AGGGATGGGAGCACGCTGAGCAGGGGTTGTAGAGGTCTTGAAGGATGATGTTAGCTTGCTTATGTGCTCTATGAAGAAAGAGTTAAATTGAGTGGCCAAGTCCATATCAGAGGCATCTGGTTTGAGGCAATGGTTTTCTTTTTTTCCCAGGTTAAGGAGAGCTGAGATTCCTTTCCAAAATAGTTTGGGATTGATGGTGTGGTAGGTTTGGAGAGTGGAGAAATAGGATTTGCAGTCTAAAGTAATACTTTTTTTACTTTATTTCGTAGTGTTTTCTATTCGTTTAGGGCGATAGTGGTTTTATTTTTATGGTAACATGTCCAGGCTTTGTCACGGAGTTGCATAGTAGCCAAGGTGTTTTTGGTTAACCAGGGTACAGGGTTACTTTTTATACTTTTGTTTTTAGAGGGGCAAAGGATTTGAGCAGGTTTGTGAAAGTAGATTTAAAGTAGGATAGAGCATTATCTAAGGAAAGAGATTTTAATGGGTTCCAGTTTGTGCTTTTTAGTGAATTTGAGAAGGTTTCAGCATTGAAGTTCTTTAGGCAGCGAGTGGAAATATAGGTGTGAGTTAGTTGTATAAAAGAGGGGAGACAGTGGGCAAAAGTGGGGAAATGGTCAGCTAGTGGGTCTGGGAGAATACCTCTATCCAAGATATAGTGAGGATGGGATACTGGAATCCAGTCTATTGTAGTTCCAGTGATACAGTTCTTGGAAGGCCTGGTAGTGGAATTGATTAGTTGTGTAAAGTTATATAAGTTAATATTGAGTGAGTTAGTGGGAGATTGGATTGTGGCCCAGTTTATGTTCATGTCCCCCCAGGATTATGGTTTCATGAGTAATGTTGGTAGAGACCCAGGAGAGAATATTTTCTAGAGGAAAGGAAGGGAAGAATCAAGGTCAGAAGTGAAAAACAATCAGTGGAGTGTAAGGTAAGTTCAGATGAAAGTATGCAAGGGGTAAGGGATATTCTAGCAGTGGTATAGGGAAAGGATTAGAATGGTTCAGAGAGGTAAAAGATGGTGCCACAGGAAGGAAGGTGTGTTTGAGGTGTAGGTGTGTGTGAGGATATCTCTGCAGATGTTCTGATAGGAAATGATTTTGATAATGCAGTACCATGTGCTCATGCAGTTACATGCAGTCAGACTTGGAGACAAGCGTGTGGGTCTGGTAGCCTGGCAGAGACCCAGACAGACCACACACTTGCAGCTAGGACTGGTGAGGTGGTTACTTCAGGGAGGGAGCTACCCTGTAGCAGTGAGACTGAAGGTGAGCCACAGCTGTTTGTGGGTACTGATGGTCCCTTGGACAGAGTGACTGTAAGGGTAGAGGTGAGTAGTAGTACTCAGGCTGAAAGTGAGGCACTGCTGTCAGAGGATGCCAGGCTTCCTGTGGAAGGGGAGCTGGGAAGGGTTACAAAGAGAGAGATGAGACAGGCTCAGCTGTCAGACGCTACATTACAAGGCCTGAGGCAGGTAGATAGTGAGGCACCTGATTCTCAAGGGAAGGGGATTCTGTATACTGTGACAAATGATGACTGTATAGATAGTGAACCCCTGAGGGAGGGCTAGGGGGTGAGAGAATACAGAAGTTGGTAATGCCTAGAGCCTACCATCTGGCACTTCTAGCCATAGCCCATGATATTCCCTTTGCAGGTCATATGGGCATAAAACGTATGAAGAGATGTATTATGCAGAATTTTTATTTGGCCTGGGATTTCCAGAGATATAACAGGGTACTGCAGGACCTGTGAGCAGTGCCAAAAGGTAGGCAAGGCAGGGGACAAGGTGAAAGCTCCTTTGATGCCTTTATTGAGGAGCCATTTCAGAGGGTAGCTATGGATATTGTGTGAGTGCCCCAAGTTCCACAGGGAAAAAGTATATCCTAGTAGTAATAGATTATGCTACCAGATACCCTGAGGCAGTGGCTTTGTCCTCCATTGAGGCAGAAAAGCTGGCAAATGCTTTGTTAGAGATTTTCAGCAGGGTAGGTTTCTCAAATGAAGTACTGACTGACGGAAGTGCCAGTTTCATGTCAGACCTGCTGGCTTGTCTGTGGAAGTACTGTGGGGTGAAGGACCTAAACCCCCACCACCACCCCCAGACTAATGTTCTTGTTGAGAGGTTAAACTCAACACTCAAGTCCATGCTATGACATTTGAAGACCAGTTTAAGAGGGAGTGGGACAAATATTATCCCATCTGTTTTTTGCTTACAGAGAGGTTCCCTAGGAATCCATGTGTTTTTCACCCTTTGAGTTGTTGCATGGGCATAGGGTAGATTTAATTTGTGATGAGTGGCAAAGTGAGTGTGAATCTCACAAGGAGTCTGTTTTGGCATATGTCCTAAACCTCAGAACAAGGCTCAGGAAACTCATGGGCTTGACCCAGGAGAACCTGGTAGAAGACCAACAGCAGAAGAAGGTCTGGTATGACAGGAATGCTCAAGCTTGACAGTATATGCTGTACAGCAGTACTTAATGGTTCTCATTCCTGTCAGACGCAACAAGCTGCAAGCAGCCTGGGAGGGACCCTACAGGGTGGTAAGTAAGGTCAGTGATGTTGGCTGCATGATGGAACTGCTAGGCAGGAGCACAAATTCTACCATGTTAACATGATGAAACCTTACCATGATAGGGAGGCCCTTGTGCTGAGTATTTGCAGTGGATTGCAGGAGGAGTCTGAGGGAGCTCTGGTGACTGATCTCCTCAGTGTGGCTCGGACTGACACCTCAGTGGAAGGGGTAGCAATGTCCCAGCAGCTATCTCCTACCCAGGTTTGAGAAATCTGAGCAGTTTTACATGAGTTTGGGGACATGTTCACTGGGAACCCAGGGTGCACCCACCTGGTGCAGCACCAGGTAGATACAGGACTGAGAGAGTCAAACTGACTCTGAGGGAGGAGATACAGGAAATGTTGGAACTAGGGATAATTCAGAAGCCCAACAGTCCCTGGGCCTCCCCAGTGGTACTGATGCCAAAGAAGGATGGCAGCACCAGGTTTTGTGTGGGCTACAGGAAATTAAATAGTCATGCAGAGTCAGATGCTTACCCCATGCCTAGGACAGATAAAGCCCTAGAGCAGCTGGGTGAGGCTAAGTATCTTACCACCACTGATCTTACGAAGGGTTATTGGCAGGTGCCCTTGACTCCCAGTGCTAGAGAGAGGTCAGCCTTTGTGACTCCTTTTGGGCTTTTATGAGTTCACAAAGATGCCTTTTGGGATGAAAAATGCCCAGCAACTTTTCAGATGCTGGTAGACCATATCCTAGCAACAGCAGGAGATTTTGCCCTTGCTTACCTAGATGATATTGCCATCTACAGCCATTCCTGTCAAGAGCACCTTCAGGGTGTCAGGGAGGTGCTGGGTAGACTACAGAGGGCAGGATTGACCATTAAGCCCAGCAAATGTCAGGTGGGTATGGCAGAGGTCTCCTACCTGGGACATAGAGTGGGGAGTGGTAAAATCAGGCCAGAACCTGCCAAAGTGGAAGCCATTCAGGCATGGCCTGCACCTGTTACCAAAAAGCAGGTGATGGTATTCATAGGGACAGCTGGGTACTACAGAAAGTTCATCCCCAGTTGTACTACCATAGCTGCTCCCCTCACAGACCTAACAAGGAAAAACAGGCCAGATAAGGTAGGGTGGACCCCAGCATGTGAGCAAGCATTCCAGAAGCTTAAAGAAGCTTTGGAAGGACCAGTCCAGATTAGAGCAAATAATTTGTTGTGCAGGTGGATGCTTCAGACCATGGAGTTGGGGCTGTACTTAGCCATATTTCTTCAGAGGGAGAAGAGCACCCAGTGGTTTATCTCAGCTGTAGGCTCCAACCCATTGAGGAATGCTATGCAGCTGTAGAAAAGGAATGTCAAGCCATAGTGTGAGCACTGCAGAAACTTCAGCCTTATCTGTATGGAAGGAAATTCACAATACAGATCACAATCCCCTAACTTGGTTATATTGAGCCAGCCAACAAAATGTCAAGTTACTAAGGTGGAGTCTAGGGTTGCAAGCATATATTTCAGTGCAACACTGCAATGAGATTAGCAATGCCAATGCAGATGGGCTCTCAAGACAAGGAATGGGGTAAGGTATACCAAGATAAACTCAACCCTCTCAAGCAACATTTCTCATGGGGCACTTGAAAAACTAGCTTGAGTTCTCGGGGGGGGGTGAAAACTGAGGGGATGCCAGCCCAGCCAGATAGAATTTTATAAATAATTCTATGTCTTTGTAAATATTAATATGATCCACAGCTAGTTTCACAGATGTAAGAAAACTGTGTATGTTCTGAGCTTCAAAAATGTAACCACAGTGCACCCTGCTGGAAGAAAGCGGATAAGTAAATGATTTGATGACTGTGTTTGATCTCAAGCTCGAAGACAGGATGTCTGCAGCTAGAATTTTTTTCTGTTGTCTTAAGACATAGATAAACTACTAGGTTTGATATGTAAAGTGTATTTTATTGCTGTGGCTTTCTAGCAGGTGCAGATCAAAAGAGAAATGTTAAATTTTAAGTTCTGTGAGCCTGGGAACCTTAAGCAGACGTAACAAGAATGATGTAATCTGAAATGACTCAACAGTAATGTGTATTATCAATTTAAGGGCTCTCTCAGAAACTAAGGATAGCATTTTGTATTTGTCTTTAGACTTGTCAACAATTTACTAGCACTGTGCCTTGCTCTGTAAGTAAAGTTATTTATATCTTAGTATTTCTGTTAGAGATAGATAAAAATATAGCCAGATTACTCTAGCTGTTTTCTGTATTTATGTCAGACTGTCCTACAATATTGTTTTAAAGTATTTTCCTGTGATTTCCAAACTCTCTAATGTAATTGTGTTGAGTTAATAAATATTGTCTTGTGTTTTTTATTATTTATTATTAAATATATTTAAACCTTGTAACTGTGACTGTTTTGTGTGTAGAGTTATTTAAGATTTTAAGAGTGCTTGCATGTATTTGGTGACACTGAACAGGCCACTCCTAAATAGCCTTTGAGTCTTAGTCACACTTACCAATTGGATAATAACATTGCACAGTAGAATTGGACACACTTTGTTAAGGGCCTTTATAGTAGCTGATAAGGGTGGTTGGTGGCAGTCGGTACAACCTTATAGTCTGGGAAGATGGGGGCATAGCTGGAGAACCTGTGCCAGACTTCCCCTGGAGTGTCTGTGTGTTTGTATAAAATTCATATCTCAAAGTGTGTGTGTGTAGCTACTTGAGAAGGGACACGAAGCACTGGTTGGACAGAGAGGGTGCTGGAGGTTTTGGCTTGACCACTCGGCTGAGATCTGAAACTTATAGCTGTGCCAGTGGGGAGTCTTATTGGGGATCTGGAGAGAAAGGGAGAAACCAGCCTCAGATTGACTGTGTTCTCCATGTACTCATAAGACAAATTGTACTTTACTGTGTGTACTTGTTATCCTCCCAATGTGGATGCCCCTCACTGGTGCTAGTGGTGAGTATTGAGGCTCCTTAATTACTGGGCCAGTGCACAGGCATCACAACCATGTTTAAGTTCAAACATGGTAAAACCAAGTTATCTCAGTCCCTGATACAGTGCAAGGAATTTCAGGTACTGAGAGAACTCTTAACCCAATGTAAATGGGTTAACAAGAATCAGTACTATAGTAAGTAGGGACACCTTGGTGCTGATGGAGGTTCAACTTAAGGTAACCACAAAGCTTCTATGATAAAGCAAACAGAATGTGTTGAATTAAAAGAGTGGCACCTAAACAGGTGGTGGTTCTTCTGTCTGCATGGAGAAGTCTGTATAACTCTATTTATTTCAAATGATGTTTTTATACAGTCTTAAAACTGCAGTTGCATACAGTCTGATGCTATTTGTTTAATGCATAACTTTGAACTGTATCTAATTATTAAATGTACAATTTTTGACAGTAACATGGTATTTTATTTATTTAGCATTTCTTTACCGGGAAAGTCCAAGTGGGACAGAGCTCATTTTCAGTGGTGGCCTGGAGAGAAACACTCCAAATGCATGTCTTTGGAATGTGGGAGGAAACCAGAGCACCCAGAGGAAACC
Organism: Protopterus annectens; assembly: GCF_019279795.1. Lineage (NCBI taxonomy): Eukaryota > Metazoa > Chordata > Ceratodontiformes > Protopteridae > Protopterus > Protopterus annectens. The sequence goes on along the minus strand of NC_056751.1, from coordinate 254,977,555 downwards.
CACATGAATGCAGGGAGGACATGGAGACTTCACAGAATGCAACCCAGCCAAGAATTGAACTGGAGAATATCTTGATGTGAGGCGACAATGCTAACTGCTGCACCACTGTGTTGTGTTATGTTACAAACAACTGTATCTGAGTATTAAATGCTCATTATTTTCAGGTACCATGATAATATGTTAAAAGACTGAATGAGACATTGTTAGACACTGTTTTAAAGCTCAGCTCTGGCAGATTTACTTATTAGCTAACTTGCATACAATTCAATGGACTAGAAGTCAGGAGATACAGGAATTAGAACAATAAGGGAGGAGCTTTATTTAGGCATTTTTCACCTTTGCTTGTAAGGACAGACTACCAGTGAACAGACTGCAATGCTGATGTTTTATATTGTTCTCATGATATGGTAAGAGCAGGAGTTTTAGTCAAAAGTTATAATCAAGGTTCAGCAAAATCAGGTAGCAGAACTAAATTGTACAGTTTAACAGCATAATGTTCTATGGAGAAGAGGTAGCAAAAATAAGAGATAAAAGCAGTAGGTTGTATTTACTGACTTCAGAAAAACATTCAAATTAAATTATAGCATTTTATCTTATTACTACCAGAAGCTAGATTTCGAAAGGTATAGTTGGTGTAAACAGGATGGAAGTGTCAGGAGAGACCTGCAGGTCATGTGATGTTAGACCAGACAAAGAAAAGACTTAACAGGAAAGGAGATGTCAGCATACTAACTGCAAGATGCAGCACAGATAGTGCTCTCATGTAGAAGGACGATATCAAGTAAGAAGGAACATTTAAGCATTAGTGCCTCCTTATGCCAACTTCATATTGAGTTGTTTCAGGTTCCTAATTGCAAAGCTTTGCTTACTGGTCCTGCCACAAGGCTGAGCTCAGACAATGAATTTTGCATTCTGGGATGAAATTCACAACAAGTTCATGGAAGTTCATTTACGCAATAGGACAGTGAAACAGGAACGGTATATCACTCCACCAAAAGAAGGAGTAACATAAAACAAATTCATCTTCAAAACAACTTTCAGTAAGGTTCATTATAGTTTCATTGCTTTGGAGTCACCTGCAACACCTGAAAGTTGAGATAAATACAGTGCCGTGCACTGCAGAAAAATCTCAGGACCCATCATTTCTGAATGAAGAACAGACACAGCTGAAAAGGTAATAATTCCACTTAAAAAGTATTGACTTCCCCTAAAAACTACTACATCAAATACAGAAATGTAGAGCTGTGGTACCTGCCCCATAGTGGAAATAATACCATGAAGTTTTAAGCAGAATTAGGTGGTAGACATCTCATGGTGCTTCATGTGGTTTGATGTCTTCTCTGGTTGTTCATTAAAGAAGGTGAATGTACAAGATATTGTTTGTGTTCCTAAAGAAATTACTGTTACTTCAAGCCAAGTTTTACCACCATTGATGTACAGCGATTATGGGGTTATAAAGGTTAATTTGTTGCTAGATAATGCTGCCAAATTGAAATATAAACCCATGCACAAAAGGTTAATTAGAGAGTATAGCGATGTCTTTCGGCTTTTCCTGGTTAGGGGTCATCAAAGCGGATCACCGGTCCACAGATTGATTGGCAGTGGTGTTTTTACCATGTCAAGTTGCTAGCCTGGCACCCAACCTTCATAGAAGGCACACACATACACACACAAACCTACCTGTGTGTCTTTAAAACTCACTCAACCCCTGGGAGGATATGCAGACTCCGCACAGAAGGAGCTCCAGCTGAGAATCAAACCAGAGTACCTCTTGCTGTGAGGAGACAAATCTAAGTGCTGCACCATCATGGCCAACAACAAGTTAATTGCAGAGTATATGGAAGTAAAACAGTCACTATGTAAAATTAACTGGAGTGATGTGTTCAAATGAAAAACTTCAGATGGAATGTGGAAAGTTTTGAAAGAGAAATTGTTTGAGTGCAAAAAGTCAAAAAACTGTCTAACATCAGGATCTAGGCATACAACATCAGGGGGATATATTTCCATAAGAACAAGATACCTGATTAAGGTGAGAGACAAAAATATAAGACATGGAAGAGAGATCAACCTACAACTTTGAAAACTGAAATAAACAAGCTGGACAAACAAATTAAGCATAGTATGAGACAAGATCAAGAAAAACGTGAGGAAAATGTATATAAAGATATTGAGCATAATAGCAAACCTTTTTATAGGTACATAAGATGTGGAAAGAGTAAAGACATATAAATTGATAAACTATGTGCAGATTCTAAATTTTTTTCTCACACACAATAGATTATAGCTATATTTACAAAAGCTTATGCAAAACAGTTTGTTTCCACAAAGGGGTGGTAAGTTGTTCTGGTGACATCCAGGCAAGCTCAGATACTGGAATCAAAATTAGATTATATTGAAAAAGAGCTGTGCAAACTGGATCCAAACAAATCACAGGGAGGAGACAGAATTAGTAATAATGACTTGAGAACACTTCAGCAAGAACTTACTGTACCATTATATATATTATTCAATAGGTCATATAAATATGGGGAGATTCTTCAAGATTGGAGACGTGTTTAGTAAACCTGTCTTTAAGGGAAACTGGAGTAGGACAAACCCAGAGTCATATAGACCCTTAAGTCTACTTTCATGTTGTGGAAAAACAATGGAGAAGGTAATATTGGATAAGTTATTGTCAGAACTGGATAGGTTGGGACTTGAAACTATATATCAGCATGATTATGTTGACAATAGATCTATTACCACCTGTAACATGATGTTATATAACAATATAATAACAGCTATGAATAAAAAATTATGCTGTGATTTAATTTCTATAGATTTAACTTCACTATTTGACAGGGTCATACACAAAACACTGATCAATAAATTAGAACAACTAGGTATTGATGTACTCTTGATAAGATGGATTGCTGCATGGCTTACAAATAGGACATGGCAAGTATCATACAGCAACTGGACATGTGAAATCCTTGGTTGTAGTCAGGGTGTCCCACAGGGCTCTGTCCTAGACCCTTACTTGTTTAGATTGTATCTTTCAGACCTAACTTTTTTCATCTGAGGTGTTCTACAGTCTACATGCAGATGACATGAAATTGGGTAACCTGATTACATGTGTTACAGATAAGGCATGACTGCAAAAGAACTTGACTAAATTGACCATTTGGGCACAGGAGAATAATACATTGATAAATACATTAAAAACTAAGCATATGAGATTTGGGAGGCATACATTGAAAGGTGAATATTTAATATAGCACACAGGGATTGAAAGTATAGGACTCATTGAAAGACCTGGGTATATGGGTAGATCCAGCTATGACTTTTTTCTAATTATATCAACCAATCGGTTAATGATAGCTATAGAACGATAGGCTGTATAAAAAGATTTATAAAGTCTAGGAAATCAAAAATGATGGTCATTGTTAATTACATTAGACCCAAAGTACAATTCACCAAGGTCCACGGATGTGAACATTTAAGTTGTTATGAAATACTAAAATATCTGAACATTTACAGTGTCTCTTACAGATATCTAAAATGAGATCTTCTTCAAGTATATAGGGCATTTAGAGACAGCTACTTCTGGGAATGTGGTTATCAAAAGGTAGTAGAGAACCATCTGATAACCTATGTAGAAGATTCTGTAGGAATGAGAAGTGTACTGACTGGTTCTCTGAGGGAGCAGCTGATGCATGGAACAGACTAACAAATTACATTAAAGCAAGTATTAGTTTAGATATTTTTAAGAACAGCCTGGACATTTATTATGGGAACAAGTGTTTTGGTATATTGGCAAGCTGGAAGAGCATTAATGCCTGTGCTTGAAATATTTGTATGCATGTATGTAAGCACCATTTTTAATCCCATGACATATTTTCCAAAACACGTTGCTAATGTTATGTAATACTATAAAAAGCAAACTAACATAAACAGTAATTGAATTTATTTACAATAATGTACATAAGTAGTTTATTTTACATCAGTTCAACAGCTCTGGTGTGTGACAATGCTGTTTGGGCACTTATATTATTACAACTGGAAAAATGGCATTATGAGCAAGAAATGCTCAATGATATTGAGCAAGAGATTATGGGATAACCCAGATATCATGAAAATAGTAGGAAAATAATTCAGCTTCATGTTAAGTAAACAGCTGGAAATGATTACAGTTAACTATATGAAGCACTGAGAAGTTATAGGAGCATTTCACAAAGTACTAATATTTCATGATATACTGTACTATGGTCATTAATGGTAATCTATGACCTAATAATGTCATGTTGTCATGAAACATTATATTGTTTTTGAATCTGCACAAGTGCTTGCTGTTTGTTTTGTAAGTCACACTTAAACTGTACAAGATTATTGTTTTAAATTTAACAGTATGTATTGCGAATAAGTAATAGTGAAAATAGGTCATAACATAATGGATTCATGTTTGAAAATGGTTAATAATGAGTATACATTGCCTTGTCATAAAAATAAAATAATAATAAAATAAATGCATAAATTATATTTAGTATACATTGTTCAGAATTAAAATATACAGAAAGCTAAAGCTACTAATACATTTTAAATGGTAATAAGAAAAATCTGCAGATTATTTGCCAGTAGTTATATGATCATTTAACAGTTTAAGTGTGCTATATTATACAGCATTTATATATTGTTAATAGTATCAAAGAGCTTTTATTAATGTATATCTGCAAAGAATGATGTCCCATATTGATAAGCATATATGGAAGTATGCCATACTAAGATAATACGGGATGCCACCAGTTTATTTTGATTTGTCATGTTGTTGGAACTGAGAAACTAGAATAGTCACTGTTTATCAAGCAAGTATAATTTAGAGGAAGCTTTTTATGCATATCTTAGTCTGGCACTTTCATAACTTTCTTATAAATTGAGATATGTATGCATTTGGGGGGGTTGAAATTGCCTGGTACTCTACAATTGTTCTCGATATCTTAATATTTAATTTGCCAATGATCCTAGTACATTCTTTCTAGGCTTTAATGATTTAAAAAGATGTCTGGGTCATGCTGGACAGGTCAACATTGTGGGGGGGGGGTCTAGTGATTAATAATTATGTTATTAGCTGAAGATGCATGTGATAAATGTAAGTTGTCTAATTTATTATACTAGACATGTTAAATTTGCTCTAAACTACAAAAAGTGAGAGGGAAGTTTGCTTTTAGATTACAACCAGAGAATTGATGTAGTCTTCCAAATAAAATAATATAAAGGGTTATGACCATATTGCTGATCCTAACCGTCGTATATGCACAAGACATGGGTGCCAAGAAATTCACCTCAACAGGGAAACTTGAGAAGTCAATCTTGGTATCTATGTCAAGAACACATAATAGTAGATTAGGATCAGCAACCCAGTTGTAATTCTTTGTAGTACATGAAGCTTTATCTGCTCCAGGCACTACTAGATGAAATAAAAAGTAAAAAATGCTAAGTAACCACGAATTACGTAAACCAGTAAACCATATGAAAAGGCTCTTCTGAGGTCACTTGAATAGATTTTATTAATCTCCACACACCAAAAACAATTCAATAGTAAAAACGAATAAAAATACGAAAATCTAGGACATAAAAGTACTTAGCGCTTTCACCCTGAATCACTTCTGGGCATCTTCAGAATACTAATAAATTATACAGCCTACTTCAAATATATGGATGTGTTACTAATTACACAATGCCTACCAATTAGTTAATTCATAAATTAATAATGTTTTTAAAGACATATATGTATATATATGATTAAACTTATTGTAACTTGGCACATTGTTTGAATTGTGAACAAAACACTTTATAATCAATAATTTCATAGTTGTCATAATATAAGGTTAAAAATTAAAAAAATGAATGAATAATACAGTGAATAAAATACTTCATGAATAAGAGATTGTAATGTTTGTTTAAAAATAGTGTACGCACTAATAAATGTAGTATATTAGGATAAAAATATAAATAAGAATATAAATATATATTTATAAAATATCATGTTAATACAATTATAGATGTTTTTATATTGCAACCAACTAAGTCAGGAAAAAGTTAATAATACAATGATTAAATACAATAGGATCTTTGTTTTAAAATACTGGAAATAGAAATGTGTCCATTAATGCCAAGTAAACAACTTGCATTAAGTCTTAGCTGCCATAAACATTCCGTGGCTTCTAACAGGTTATTATAGTCCCCTCCTTTTTCCCAATGAACATTCTGACACCATTATTCAAGTATTAAATGATACTTGGTTAAGTGTTTTTTCCAATAAGATAGAATATAATGAAATACTTGGCTATTTCCCAAAGGTTACATACAGTAGGGGTACCAATCTTAAAGAAAGTTTGGAAAATAATAACAAAGGCCATGCATATACTATGTCAAAAATGAGTAGATGTGGTTTTTGTAGAGTTTGTAAATTTGTAAATGATGGACCCTACACTATGGTACAAGGCTATGGTAAATCCATTAAATGTCCAGGACACTGTAACTGCAATACCAAGATGGTGGTGTATTTAGCCACATGTGTCTCCTGTCCAGCATATTATGTTGGAAAAACTACTAGGAAATTGAGGGAACACATCTTGGAACATAACAGGGATATCAAGAACAAAAAGACGGTGAATGCTCTATTTGTACATAGTACTAAATGTGAGAATTTTAAGCGATTTATATTTTTTGTTATTGATAGAATCCCCAATTGTTGGGAAAAAGGAGGAGACTATGATAACCTGTTAGAAGCCAAGGAATGTTTATGGCAGCTAAGACTTAATGCAAGTTGTTTACTTGGCATTAATGGACACATTTATATTTCCAGTATTTTAAAACAAAGATCATATTGTATTTAATCATTGTATTATTAACTTTTTCCTGACTTAGTTGGTTGCAATATAAAAACATCTATAATTGTATTAACATGATATTTTATAAATATATATTTATATTCTTACTTATATTTTTATCCTAATATACTACATTTGTTAGTGCTTACACTATTTTTAAACAAACATTACAATCTCTTATTCATGAAGTATTTTATTCACTGTATTATTCACTCATTTTTTTAATTTTTAACCTTATATTATGACAACTATGAAATTATTGATTATAAAGTGTTTTGTTCACAATTCAAACAATGTGCCAAGTTACAATAAGTTTAATCATATATATACGTATATGTCTTTAAAAACATTATTAATCTATGAATTAACTAATTGGTAGGCGTTGTGTAATTAGTAACGCATCTATATATTTGAAGTAGGCTGTATAATTTATTAGTACTCTGAAGATGCCCAGAAGTGATTCAGGGTGAAAGCGCTAAGTACTTTTATGTCCTAGATTTTCGTATTTTTATTCGTTTTTTTACTATTGAATTGTTTTTGGTGTGTGGTGATTAATAAAATCTATTCAAGTGACCTCAAAAAATGCTAAGTGTTTTGCTGACTTTCAAAGCTGTGAAGCATTTTGTAAGCGCTGTCAGAAAGACAGTGCAACGTAATCCCCTATGTTTACACTCACCTTCCATGCCTCTTAAATGTAAAGCTTTTTGCAAAATGACCACATTTTTGCCTCATATGTTTGGCTGGTTCTTCATAAAGTCTGTGCTTTTGGACAAATTATTGGGAATTAAATTCATAAAATGACATACATTTAAATTTCAGACTTCGTAGCCTTCAAAAAATTCAGGTGAACACACATCCTGTTATTCTTGTAACTTCCTAAGTTTATAACAGAAGTTCGGGGCACGTTATCAGAATGGAAAGCAGGCAAACGCAAATCTTTTTCCTGCTGCTGTCATTTACTGGTTGGCAGTGGCAGATTTTACTGCCTAGCCCAACACCCAACCTTAACAACTTAAACAGTGGTGCTTAACATTTAAGATCAGGACTCATGCCACTCTAGTGGTTAACTGATTGGTCATTTTCCAAATGTCGGCATGTAATCACCATGCTTCATGTACCACATAACTGAAATACAATGTATGAATTATGTTCTCTTCTGTTTTTCTGCTAAAGTTATGCCAGGAGCATGGGATATAAGAGGATGGCTTGACTGTATGTATTTCGAGATTTAAAAAAATAAAGTCCACTGCTGTATGTCAGATAATGGGTAGTTTGTAACCCACCAGTATTCTCTCAGAAGGCATGGAACTTGGATTTGATGGTGGCCTGTAAAATATTATATTGAATTCTTGGTTTAGTTTACTACCTGATTGCAGAGCCTCAGGGGTATTGAGTTACACAAATTAAAAATAAGTAAAGTAGATGAAGACTTCCTGAGAAGAGTAAGACCTCTAAGAAGGAACAGTGAGGAGGCCAAGTTTGGTGATTTCAATATTAGATTATCTTAAGGTAACAAGACAGAAACGTCTGCCTGTATACAGATGGGAATGTTTTACAGTAGTTGAATGGAAGCACTGGTTTTACAAGCAATATTTTATCTAAGCTTGTATGAAGAAGAATTAACAAGGGAAATGGTTCATAAGGAAAGAATCCAGATAGGGTATACAGTGCCAACTCATGGAAATGAGAAATGGTGGCCAGAATGATGATGAGATATTAGATACATTTGTGTAAGATGCATCCACTTCAGCTATTTGCATATAATCTTTAGACTGAAACAGATATAGCATTGATAATGTTTGACAGATGGTATTTATTTGCATGTGGATAATTCATTTGTGAAAACATAGTATGGAATAGATTTGTGTGATTAAAAAGCTCAGAGTATGTAGGTTTGCACAAGATTTGAGATTGTGTTCCATGTAAGAGTGATGATACTAAACACGAGAATGTTATAAAATGAGGATATAAAGATGTGGATTGTATATATGTGGATGTATTTGTGCTGCATTCTGCTTGTGACCACATCAGTAAATGGTATTTGAAAAAAAAAGAAAAATAATGTTGTTACAACAGCAGTAAAGATTTAAAAAAGGGAAGAATGGAGTGGTTGCACATTCAAGGGAGACAATATCCTTTCTAGTGGATATTATTATTCAAACTACAACAGTCAGAAATCTCATGAGTTCAAACCCAGGTCAGTACATTTCCCTGTAAAATTTCATATGCACATAATTATAGCATTACAGAAATGAACAAACAACCTTAGAAAGAGGAACTATATTTTTTCAGTACCAGAACAAAACAGGTGAGATATGTTGTATATCATAATAAGAGAAACAATAAGCCCTATGATATGCAAGTCAGCTCTTCTCACATGAAAGAAAAATGTCTCTTGTCAGGCTATAACATTCATCCATAAAGTCCAAGGAGCAGGCCTTGCCTATGTTTTACATAAAACAAAATACCTTTGAACTTGACTTATTTTGAGGTGTTTTCCTACTACTACTAGAAAATGATCACTAATATGTTAACCTTTCAGTAGACTTCCTCCTTGGTGTATACATCTGAATCTACCAGTACAATGCAGACCTATCAGTCTGATCTTAGAAATCGCACTGCAGTGTAATAGCTCTCATACTTCTGCCTTATATAACTCCCTTCTCTTCTGCTGCTTTAATATGCTCATCTACTCATTGGGCCCAATTCCACAAAACTTGTTCTCAATGTAAGCTACTTACTCTGGTGTACATCTGCCCTGATTCCGAAAGGCTTGTCATCAGTGTAAGTTACATGTTTTGCTGCACAGCCTATCTATGAACAGGCTGACACTGGGGCCCAGATTCCAAAAACATGCTTTTAAAGTAAGTGACTTACTTTGGGAGCTAGTTTTTTGGAATCTGGCTCATTATGTTTTTTCGTAACCTAAATATTATGTGCTGGGCATCATGTGATATTAAACTGTAATAAGTGTGTGTGTGTGTGTGTGTGTGTGTGTGTGTGTGTGTGTGTGTGTGTGTGTGTGTGTGTGTACATATATGTGGGTAATTTAGAATGCTACACATTTGACTGAGACATAATTTACATAAACAAACTTACCTAAACCACAACTGCTTGACAGCACATTTGTGTGTAAATACTTGTTCTAAATACAATATGTCTGAAAAAAAGAATATCATCAGGAGACTAATCAACAAAGAGAATTGCTGCATTTATGAGCTTGTGAAAAAGTTAACTTCATATGTGTTTTGCAGGGGGGCAATCCTCCCCCACGTCCCCAAAATTATACATACCAGCTCCATGGTCACACCAATTCTAAGATGGGAGAAATCTCTAAAAAGAACAAACTTTGGGTAAACCCAGGAAAATAAATTTATTGTAAGCACTTTCGGACGCAAACATATGCAACTTTCTTCAGACAACATAAATAATGAATAAAGGGATTTAAATAAACCCTTAGAATGACATCATAAATTCATCAATTAGTGTTTAAAGCAACAACAACCTAAATGCACGGAAACACTTTTAAAGATGATAGTTTAAAATGTGTAAGTATATAAAAAATAAACAATATATATAAATAAAAGTACAAATAACTTCTACATATATATCACAGGACGTGTCTACACATATACACACACAACCTTAAATACATTAACTCATTAAAACACAACAGGGAAGATAACATATATTTACATATTTGCATATTGCATAAAAATATTTTAATGCCTCTCCAGTGATTTCAATTTTAAGTGGCATTGAAAGCTTAAAATTGAAATCACTGGAGAAGCATTAAAATATTTTTATGCAATATGCAAATATGTTATCTTCCCTGTTGTGTTTTAATGAGTTAATGTATTTAAGGTTGTGTGTATATGTGTACATACGTCCTGTGATATATATGTAGAAGTTATTTGCATATATATATATATATATATATATATATATATATATATATATATATATATATATATCTTTAGGTTGTTGTTGCTTTAAACACTAATTGATGAATTTATGATGTCATTCTAAGGGTTTATTTATATCCCTTTATTCATTATTTATGTTGTCTGAAGAAGGTTGCATATGTTTGCATCCGAAAGCGCTTACAATAAATTTGTTTTCCTGGGTTTACCCAAAGTTTGTTCTTTTTAGAAGTCTGTTTTTTGGTTTTCGTTATTTATCTGGTTTATGGAAGAAATCTCTCCAAACTAGGAAATCTGTGCCAGTGTGCACTGAAACATTGTACCAGCAGTGATTTGTTATGTGCCAAAGATCAGCGCACACTGAAACATTGTACCAGCAGTGATTTTTTTGATGTGCAGGAGATCAGCGAACACAGAAACGTTATACCAGCAGTGATTTGATACGTGCTGGAGATCAGTACACACTGAAACATTGTACCAACAGTGATTTGTTACATGCTGGAGATCAGCACACACTGAAACATTGTGCCAGCAGTGATTTATTAAGTGCTGGAGATCAGTGCACACTGAAACATTGTACCAGCAGTGATTTGTTATGTGCCAGCGATCATCACACACTGAAACATTGTACCAGCAGTGATTTTTTTTTATGTGCAGGAGATCAGCGCACGCTGACACATTATACCAGCAGTGATTTGTTGCATGCTGAAGATCAGCGCACACTGAAAACATTGTACCAGCAGTGATTTGTTACATGCTGGAAATCAGCACACACTGAAACATTGTACCAGCAATGATTTGTTAAGTGCCGGAAATCAGTGCACACTGAAACATTGTACCAGCAGTGATTTGTTACGTGCCAGAGATCAGCGCACACTGAAACATTGTACCAGCAGTGGTTTGTTACATGCCGAAGATCAGCGCACACTTAAACATTGCACCAGCAGTAATTTGTTATGTGCCGGAGATCAGCATACACTGAAACATTTCATCAGCAGTGATTTGTTACGTGCCGGAGATCAGTGCACACTGAAACATTGTACCAGCAGTGATTTGTTACATGCCAGAGATCAGCGCACACTGAAACATTTTACCAGCAGTGTTTTTTTTTTTATGTGCAGGAGATCAGCACACACTGACACATTATACCAGCAGTGATTTGTTATCTGCTGAAGATCAGCACAGCCTGAAACATTTTACAAGCAGTGATTTGTTATGTGCTAGAGATCAGCTCACACTGAAACATTGTACCAGCAGTGTTTTTTTTATGTGCAGGAGATCAGCACACACTGACACATTATACCAGCAATGATTTGTTACATGCTGAAGATCAGCACTCACTGAAATAGTGTACTAGCAGTGATGTGTTACATGCTGGAGATCAGCACACACTGAAACATTTTACTAGCAATGATTTGTTACGTGCCGGAGATCAGTGCACACCAAAACATTGTACCAGCAGTGATTTGTTACATGCCAGAGATCAGTGCACAGTGAAACATTGTACCAGCAGTGATTTGTTACATGCTGAAGATCAGCACACACTGAAACATTGCACCAGCAGTGATATGTTATGTGCTGGAGATCAGCACACACTGAAACATTGTACCAGTAGTTTATTATTATGTGCTGGTGATCAGCACACACTAAAACATTTTACCAGCAGTGATTTGTTACATGCCAGAGATCAGTGCACACACTGAAGCATTGTACCAGCATTGGTTTGTTACGTGCGGGAGATCAGCGCACACTGAAACATTGTACCAGCAGTGGTTTGTTACATGCCAGAGATCAGCACACACTGAATCATTTTACCAGCAGTGATTGTTACATGCCAGAGATCAGTGCACACTGAAACATTGTACCTGGTGTTTTTTGTTATGTGCCGGAGATCAGCACACACTGAAACATTGTACCAGCAGTGGTTTGTTATGTGCTAGAGATCAGCACACAGTGAAACATTGTACCAGCAGTGATTTGTTACATGTCAGAGATCAGCACACACTGAAACATTTTACCAGCAGTGATTTGTTACATGCCAGAGGTCAGTGCACACTGAAACATTGTACCAGCAGTGGTTTGTTATATGGCGGAGATCAGCGCACACTGAAACATTATACCAGCAGTGGTTTGTTACGTGCCAGAGATCAGCACACACTGAAACATTGTACCAGCAGTGATTTGTTACATGCCCAAGATCAACGCACACTGAAACATTGTACCAGCAGTGATTTGTTATGTGCCGGAGATCAGCTGACACCGAAACATTGTACCAGCAGTGATTTGTTATGTGCCTGAGAGATGTGCATCTAGGCTGCACTACTTAAAGTATCCCAGATGGAAAAATAAGTTCCATACAACACATTTCCTGATTGCATGTGGCATTACTTCTCCACTGTTGATTAAAAATGATTAGACCAAATATTTTCACACAAATGTGTTGTTGACCACTTTAACTTTTGGTCAGAATATTTAGGTCATTTGTGTGTAACAATTTACATACATGTATCACACAGATGTGTATTCAAGGAATTTACATAGACCCATAGAGAGAGAGAGAGAGAGAGATACTGCACATATATCTATCTATCTATATATATATATATATATATATATATATATATATATATATATATATATATACCAGAATGGACGCAACCTACAAAGATTTGTTGAGTCCTTTCTCAGAACTTTCTTAAACATCACTGTACTTCTTTTTAAATGATTTTTACTTGGTAAATATGACAAATTCAGACATCAGAGAAGCTGTTGAGTTATAACTGTATTGAATGTATCTGATTTTGTAACTAAACTGCCTAGTATTTATTTTATTGGTGATGCATTTAGCATTGCTGCCTCGCAAAACTTGGCTGATTGTTTTTATTCCTGGTCAGGGTGCTTTCTGTGTGAAGATTGCAGGTCCTCCCTCTGTTGGTATGCATTTTACCTGGGATGCTCAGTTTCTTTGCACATCCCAAACACATGCAGGTATGTGAACAGACAATACTCCAAATTACACATGGGCAGGTATAAGAGAGTGTGTGTGTGTGTGTGTGTGTGTGTGTGTGTGTGTGTGTGTGTGTGTGTGTGTGTGTGTCCATGTGTGCACGTTTCCATGTACATAGATTTTCTGATGTTTGCCCCTATTGCTTAACTGAATACACTTGGTCTCCCTCTAATGGATACAGTAGATATTGAAAATAGGTGGTTGAATTGATGGATTACTAAAGAACAGAATACACTGAAATTCTAAGGTGCTGTAAATAGCGTGTTATGAAGCAGGTAGTGGCAACAAGTGTTGAAAAATGAAATTTTGAAAATAAAATATTGTCATATTTACCATAATTCATAATACTACTGTTCACATATATTTCTATCAAGTTTATGTATCTCTGTCAAGAAACCAAAAAATGTATTGTGCCAGAGTCATTAAACAGATAATTATGATGTTGCGACAGGTCTTGACAAAAAAAAAAAACATGCACATTAGATAACAGTGGTTTTCTTTTTCACAGTCCTACTTATAAAGGACAAAAAAGAGGGAAAGAAAGGAAAACAGAGAGTGGAGAAAGTGAACATTGATGAGACAAACTAAGCATTACCTTTAAAACATCTAGGTCCAGGAATTTTCTGCTTTGGTTTGCAGCACAGCACTGAAATAAATCTGCAGCACATTATATTTTTTATGGAAGAGTTAAATTTAGATGATTTCATGTCAACAAGTGTTATTTTACTTCCACATCTGCTTATGTTTTTAGTGTTTTGAAGCTTCACTGACAGCAGACCAGTTACACTTTATCATAATAAAGTGAAACAAATTGTTGGAAAAGCACATGTGCTTCTGGAGCAAAAGAGGTGTGGTCATAAATCACTTTTCTTTTCCTTGTATGGGTACATTGCTTCTAAATTACCTTTGTATTTCTAGAAGTAGTTGATTGTTTTAAATAAATACATTTCAGATAGCTGTGTCTTTCCTGAAATAAACGCATTGGCAGAAAATTAAATTTTGCTGAATATTGTTGCATTATTCTTTTATGTTGCAGGACAGGGCAAAACAGGAACACCTCCCAATAATTCGTTTAAGCTGTTAAATGGTATTTTTTGTAGAAAAGACACTACTGCTATTGTAGAAGAGTTTTTTTGCCCGAGGGAAGTTTGAGGGGGTGGAGACTAGGGATGAACTCATCTAACGTTAGTGATATGTTAGTTCTCCCAGCAGCATCAGTTTGTTATCAATGAAAGTTTTTTTCCAGATAATCTGCACAATATGATTTAAATATTTTGAATAATTTCTCTTATGCAAGTGAAGATGCTTAATGTTACAAACTCAGACAAACTTCATATTCAACTTAAGTGAACTAACTTTTTAACTGAAGAAATGCAGCAGCCTTTTAACTAATATGAGTGCCTTATTTTACATTTCAGGCATTGTTTCTATTTTTATTTACGCCACCCCCCCACCCCCAAACACACAGAAGTGTAATAGTTTTCTTGGGGTTGATGCCTGTGAGTAAAGTGATATCTTTTCCACCAAGCTAGATTACCAGGTTCCTTAATCGTTCATCCATCCCAGTATAATGCATAAATTCTTGGCAGTCAGAAATCCCTTCCCATAAATGATGGATAACTCAGCTCCATAATGCTCCTGACCCCCTGCTGGACCCAGTGTGGCATTCAGAAACAACAAAGACAGCACTATTATTCCAGATAGTGAACTAGTTACCGAAAACGTTTATGTGCATTTCGAAAGTTCTGTTTCCCCTTTCCAGCAGACATTTATTACCAAATATATTAAAAATTCTTTGGTTCAAATTTATTATTTTAAACAGTTGTTTGTGCAGATATTATATGTATTCTATTCTGTTTTCCTGTATACCCCACTTAAAAATCCCTGATGTTCAGCATTCTTTTGAACTTCACTAACACACGGTCCATATTTCACTTTATGATTATCATCTGTCAGCTTATACTTGTACGTCCAGAAATTACAGCTAATGCCTGCAGTGTTTTATCGGAGCAGGAAGCTGATTCAACTGATGCTGTTTCTTCTTAGTCAAATTAAGCTTCATTTTTAAAGGCCCTGGCACAGTGAGATGATATTTAAAATACCCCTTTTAGTAATATTTTTAAACAGTTGTGAGAGATTAACTAGCTTCCATGTAGTTAGTTACTTATTTTTGAATACAAAATTGCAGGGTAAAACTACAACAGAGTATGCCTAGTAAAGAGACTAAATGTGTGAACTTTAAATAATAAAATATACATAAATGAAATAAATATCAAAGAGACTAACGCTTGCATATACTTTATCCATCAGTTATTTAAGTGGGCCCACCCTCAGAGTTGTGGTGGACTTTAACGCACTGTCTGCTGTACCGTTACAGCAAAATTATTTTCTACACAGAAGTTTTTTTTTAAGAACTGAGGGACAGCTGAGTTCTGTCAAGCAGTGCCAAAAAATGCAAACGCAGATTCAAATTATCTTATTTATTTATTAAGAAAAGCTTCCTCTTTCTCATTATTTACTACTGAAGTAATATATGTTAAATCAACTTCTTGTCCTTTCTTTGACAGACATCATAGTGCAGTGATGGCGACATGCCTGGGCCTATCTTAGCAACAGACTTTGGTGTGAAAGTGACTGGGATAGCAAGTGACAGTAAACACATATACTGAAATTTCACAAGCAATTCTAATGAAAAAAATGTGTATGGAATTATTAAATAGAATATAGAGCAGCATAAAAGGGAGTTATGGGAATACAAATTGAAACTACATCTGCTTATTGTGCATTTCACTGTTCCCAATGAGGTGACATAATGCTCGGAAAAGGAAATGGCCAGTTTATACAACAGATACTAAGTTTAAAACAGGAACATTGTGACAAAACCAGAATGAAACCATAACAAGATGCTAATTTTACGCTACACTGTGTACTGTACTCTGACAAGTATGAAGACATAGATTGTCGAAAACAGACTAGGTGTTCAAACTTGTGGATGACAGTCTTAGAGTACACAATGCCTTTTATTCCCACAGTGGTGGAAAATCAGTGACTTAAGGATTGCTGTAGCTCCTGGCTGTCTTGCGCGTAGGTGCTGCAAAGGACCAGTTCAGACATACAGAGTCCTCTCAACCTCTTAGGCTAAGAGTCTTAGCTCAAGAAATTTGGACAAAGCCCGACAAAATGGGTGAGACAAAGGCACAAAAATAGGGACACATTTTAAATATTGCTCATAAAGACTTAGAACGTTGCATTTTTATCAGGAGCAATCCAAAAATATGAGGCAAAAATTTAGACATTCTGCGAAAATCTGTACAGTTGAGAGGTACAGACCTTACATAGTCCGTATTGACTGTAATTAATAGACTTTGACAGGCTCGCAGAAGAAACAATAGAAAGTTTTCAGAGCAAAACTAATGGGCAATCTCTCAATGAATGATTTATGAGCTTTACACACATGTATGTTCTGCTTGCACATTTGGACGTGTTAATAGTTATTAGTAATCTGAATTGAGTGACATTTCTGAGAGAATATTGAAACAATGCCTGCTTCATGGTTTCCTAACGTTACATCAAGGCATTTAACTTAAATCAGCTGTTGATTGTACACAGTATGTCGAACGTGCAAACTGGTGACAGTGTTAAGCATCAAACACGTACAGCAAGAAAAATAAAGTTCTTATAGGTGCACCATACAGCTGGAGTGCTACCGAGGCTGAAATACATAGTAGCAGCAGCACTGCACCGTCTGCTCGTGAGTGCAGTAGTACTCCACGCAACCTTGTGGATCTGGGTTTGCTAGCTCGGGACCAGCTGCAATTGCATTTTTTGGTGCAGACAGCCGCAGTGGTGCAGCGGTTAGCGGTGCCGCCTCACAGAAAGAGGTTCTCCGGTTTGATCTTCGGTTGGGGTGCCTTCTGTGCGGAGTCTGCATGTCCTCTCTGTGGTTGCATGGGTTTCATCCCAAAAACATGCTGTACGTGGACTGGACACTCTAGATTGGCCCTAGGTGTGAGTGTGTGTGTCTCCTCTGGAAGGTTGGGTGCCGGGCTGGCAACTCGACACAGTAAAACACCACTGCCTATCACGAGCAGACAGGTGATCCACTGTGGCGACCTCTAACCGGGAAAAGCCAAAAGAAGAAGACTTTAAGTGCGATCAGTAAGATGATCGCACATTATTTGTTTATTTACCCTTTTATTTACTGATACCTGATATCTGCCAGTAGGTACGGCTTCTGTACTACACATTTATATACTGCATCGTACTACGAAAGTGCAAGCAAGACGCTGCATTGAAGTGCAAGACAATTTCTTTTACTATACTTGCAAGACAATATTCTCCTGGTTTGTCTTTATCTTTCAACTTTTCCAGGATGTATGGTGCACCCATAGGTACTTCATTGTTTTTCTCACTGTTCTTCTGTTTGGTGTTTTACACCGCTACCATTTTTTATATATTTAAAGTATTCTGTATGACCAACAGTTAACGAAAGTTAAATGATTCAGTCTAAAGTTAGGAAGCACTACTTCAGTTTTACTTTTTAGTTTTTGAGAAACATTTTTTTTCATTGTAAAAACTCAGCATTGTGATAAATTCACAGATTGCTGCATTTCTTTACATTAACATGTGCTGCTTTAAGGAGATGCATACTTAGTTAGCCAAAGGTCCACTGTATATTATTGTTGCATCACTGAGGTGTGTTCTTTATTTTACCAACAGGTGGCAGCTTTGCCCCCCAGAAGCCTAACTCCTACTTCACTGTGTACCTTACAAGACTTTTTTAAGATTTTGACTAGAATGTCATAAAAGGAATTAGATACTGCCCAAGTTGTCTAAAATATTTACCATAAACTTTGGATTGATTTTATGACAGTTTAACTGCTCTAAAATATAGTCACTCTATGACTCCATTTAAATGTTGCATTGTCATTCTAAACTATATTTTTGTGTTCACCTATTTGAAATTTTACGGATGAAAAATATCTGTAATTTTATTAGGTGGAATTACCCAGCCATTTAAACCATTTTAAACATTGCCTCTGGCCTGTCCGCAAAGGCCTATTAAAAGTCTTGTCAGCAAGAGCCTTTCGAGTAGTGACTGTCTGTATACATAGTTCCTTTTCAGTAATTAGAACAGAACTATATAAAATAATTTTACCTGGGCTGAGCATTTAACTCATATGTCTGATCACCTGTGTCATACTGCTTTAACAATCAGCTATGAAATGTTTTCTTTGTCCTAGCATATGTTTGGAAAAGTGTAATGCTGCACACTTGTTCACCTTTAAGGAAAGTGAATTCATTCAATTTTGTACAAATATAATTTATGCAAGATATATATTCTGGGTATCTGTTGTCCATTAAATCTTAATGTGTTATTCAGACATTGATTAAAATGGTGTCTTTTAATGACTAGTATTTTTTTCTGGAAATGCTATCTAGAAGAGCTTGAAAACTAACAGAGCATATAAACATCTACACATCTGCTAATGTTTTTGGACTATGTTTAAGATATTATGAAGTTTTCATTATGCAAACTGTCAGAAAGTGATATGGAAATTTCTGATTCTCTAAGTTTCTGGTAAAACTTAAGCAAAACAATTACATTACATTTAAATGATAGCAGAATTATAAATTTTGCCTATCTAATCTTTTTAGTAAAGAAAGTACCTACCCTTTTCTGCACTATATCTTATACCTTCCCCTCTCAACCACATATCCCCTGGTGAACTGAATCACTCTGCTGAATTAATATCTTCCATCCATTCTTGCAAGCTGTTCTAAAATCCACCACTGTATCAGTGAAGAAACATCTTCTAACAATATGCTTGAAATTGAAACCAACAGCTGGAAAATTATGATCCTTTCTTCACCTTCTAGACTTCCTTCTTATCTTCGTCTAGTCAAAATAACATTCTAAGATTTAGCAATTTATAATGCAGTGTCTTCTTTTTTCCAAGCCAAAAAGTCTAGAGGTCAAACACTGCTGTCACATCATCCCTTTTAGACATTTTATCCCTGCCTCTTTTGCAACATTATCTGTTATATATATGTTATATGAAACTTGATGCAATACTGTAATTAAGGCCCAGCTAGCAACCTATACTAGCCTCAGCAGCAGGACAGAAAATAGCATTTCAGTGCGTATGATACCCTCAAAAGTGAATATAGTATGAAAGAACATATGATTCTTCCAAGATTGAAGTTAGAAGATGCAAATAGCTTATATGTATTTGCTGTAAAGGGACTAAGTCTTATGAGGTGGAGAAGGACATTATCCATCTGCCATCAAAATGTATCTTACCATTCCTCTGGACCACTTGTTTTTAGCAAGTTACCTTTGTAAATAGGATGTATCGTGGCATAAGATAGGAACTCAAGGTAAATCCCGAGTAGCATATACACAGGTAAACCTTTAGACTTCATTTAAGAATGCTTTCCTTGCAAACAAGACTTATTGTGGAATAACAGGTGAAATGAAAGCAAATGTAGATAGACATATAAAAGCAAGCTTTTACTGATAAAATCACTAATATGAGTCAGAGAAGAGAAGAGAAGAGACAAATAATCAGAACTGAATGATGTAATATATTTCCCAGATTTGTTTCAGTGCAGATAGGTGCAAAATTATCATTCTGGGTACTAAAAACCCAAAGGAAGACTATGCATTGAGAGTTGTGATATCCACATTATCAAAGTTTTGTCCTGCACTTAGAACAGAGTGCTAAATCTCTGAGCTGTTAATAAGATGTTTCCTGTGCCTGGGGTATAATATTGTCTCCTCCCACCTTCATTTGCCTACCATATGACTCTGAGCAAGTCGTGTAACCAGGCAGTGCTGCCCCGTTTCCGTGAAAAGGCTCCATGTGTCCACTGAGATTATCTGGTCAACAAATAGGTAAAATAAAAAAAAATGGTCAGATTCAGTGACAGTTTAGTGAATTCTGCCCATAGGCAGGACATGACCTTCCTTGACATTATATGATCTTGGTTTGGTAACTGGTAGATGTGGAGGCTTGCAGTCATACATGTGTGGAGTTACTGTATACAATTTTTGGATTAAAGAGAATTACTATGTTAAATTCACTAAGATGGGTTTTGTATAAGTGTAGTATAGCCAATGAATTATTAAACTGCCTCACAGAAAGTGACAAAATTCAAAAAGGGTCACATCTTTTGGGGAGAAGATGTGGAGAAGCAATATAAAAATATGGGAATATAAGTTAAAATAGAAGGTGGCTCAGATATCACTTAAGAAAATATTTCTAAAAAAAGGGATAAGAATACACAGAACAGTGTTCCTAAAATGTTATGGAATGAGCAAGCATGAAGGAATTCAGGAATACAAGGGATAAACACATAACTGATTACACATCTCTTCAATGAATCACACATTTGTTAAATTATAAATTATTGAAAAAAATGTGCAGAACTCATTTCATCAAATCATATTTCATAGAAAATATTCTATACATCAAAAGTACATTTAAAATGTTTTCTTTGCAACAGACAGCCCCGTACCAGCACTGTCAAGTGAGGAAGAGGAGCAAAGACTCCATATCTCCTTCCTTAAATATTCTAACTATACAGCTGTCAAGTCACAATGAATGGATGCAAACAGAAATAGCAACAGCATTGATTTTGTATAGTAACACTGATCTTCAGATTAACAGCCAGACATCTACCTGCATTTCTCTATATAGTTTTAGTTGCTTATTATACACCTACAGTTTTCTGAGCTTCAATTCAATAAAATGAATTTTCAACTAAATACATAGATCCCTCCTAAAGTAATTGTGGTGAAGTGAAGAATAAGAAAGAGTGGCTGGAATAGGAACTGCAGCATATCCACTAGACAGGTGAACAGAAAAAAAGGCAAATTCCAGATGGTGGCCAACTGTTTCTTTGCCCTGGGAAAATTTAGCTGAAAACACTGTTCAATGATCGGTAGCTTTGCTAAAAAGGTGTTTGATGAAGAGGTGTTTGCTATTTTAAGATTCAACGGAATGTCAAAGACCTAGGTGAACAGGTAGACTAAGTAAGCTAAGCATTCCTTAAATCCCCAAAATTCTACAACTAAGCTAACAAAGTGATCTAGGTGAGCAGGGATGCCTCCTCCTACCTCTACTCTAACTTGCATATTGAGTTTGTTTGCCAGTCCATTACAAACTGCCATGGCTTCTTCTCTGTTTCCCAGTTTCAGAGTGATGGCCTGTACCACTTGTAACACATTTGGTTACTTTTATATCAATATGATTATTCTGAAGCCAGGAGTTTCTTTTAGGTCATATTCCACATATCTTTGATGTTATTTGTCCTTATGATACTCAATATAGTTTACAGAGATTTTGTACCACCTAGTTAACCGTGCTTGTAAACAGTGGCACTTAAAGACGTCTGGCATCTGCATGATGTGATCTAATATAATTCACTACTCTGATAACTAAAAAAAGCTATTTCACTATTGCAATAAAACTGCAAGTGTATATTTTTCTCAGAGTATGTCTTCACAATTTATACAGACAAAACTGTACTAAAACCTGCACTGCCATTTTTAAATATATTTTAAAAATCAATGCATTAGATGCTAGCAGATCCAATATATGGAAATCCCTCATGTGGCACAGATCTATGACTTTAAATATTTATTTAGAAGATTTACTTGACATCTCCATATATGCTGTGTTAATCTGTGCCCAAATCCTTTCTGTGGTTGTCATCTTATATTATTAATTCTCGCTGTATTTCAAACTTTGCAAGCTGCTGCACTGTAGAGTAATCACACCCTTTCTGCTTTCACTTCCAGTGATGGTGGCGTTTTCTTTTCTTAATTTTCAGTGGTGCATTTGCACTGTAAGTTCAACAACACATGACACATATGATATCCTTTCATATTTTACCATTGCTCATAAGGCATGTTCTTGTTGTTGCTATAAAAAATGCATTTATCTGTCATATTTCTACTGCTTACCTATCTAGAATGATTTTAAAATAGTTTGCGGAGTATGTATCTTATCTATAATCTGCATCACCCACTGTTCATAGTCTATTAAAAATCTCAGCAGTGCTTTAGCATTATATATTTATATGCAGTGCTTTAGCATTATATATTTATATGCAGTGCTTTAGCATTTAATGCAATGTAATGACTTAAGTTTTAAGCACAATATTACATCATGGCCACACCCTCTTTTTCAGTAAGCTTATGACATATGACAAACTGCTATAATAATGCTTGCATTTTTCCTGGAAAAAAGTCTGAGCGTGGAATATTTTCTTTAGTTTATTAAGTAGGTTACTTTTTTTCTCCCTCTTTTCTGGCAGTGGATGGCCACATAGAAAGTGTCTGTCTAAGGTAACCAAGAGTCCATAATTCAAAATGAAATTTCATGTGGTGGATTAATTATTTTGTGGATGTGATATGTGAATCTTAGATAATCTAACAAGACTGAGAAGGACTGCATACATGCATAAACCATTGGTGACAAAGAGTGGCTCTGACTATTACGGTTCCCTTTTATTCTAGTTTCTGTTTTCACCTGTTACATAAGGCTAGGATCTGCTCATGTGGTGTAGACACAGCTAGCACAGCATTATTTACTTTATGTGCATTTCTCAGGGTATACCTTATTATATCATGTGCCCACTGCAGCAGATTTCTAGCTTTGTAGTTTTCAACTGAAAGTATTTCTTTTCAAAGTCATTGTGATACAACTTTTCTAGATAAATATTGGTGCCTACCCCCACTCCAGAAAATGAAAAGCAATATGCAACCATTAAATATAAACTTAGAAAAACAGATGCTTGCAGTATATGTGCTAGAAAACATGTTTTCTAGCATTTTTGAAAATTTGCATAGCGTGTTCTGTATCCAGACTGTAGCAAGAATAATTGTATCTGAAATGGATCAGAATTTCAAAAGCAGATATAATGCTTTCTCTATCCTGCCACATATAAATTTTAATATTGTCTCATGTTCACACAGAACTTGGATAAATCGCTTTAGCATCAGATGCTGTTGTTTCTTTGACAGACTTAGAATGCTGATGTTGTAAACATGGCATTATTGGGTATAGAACAACATTTTGTTTGTATCTGTACTTATATTTCTTCAGAGAAAATGGTTACTGATCCATATGTGGACATGTTTTTATGGGATTTGGTAGGCTCGACTATATTTGAATAGTAGGTGGGGTATGTAACATACCTGAGAAGTAATACAGCATGCTGCATGAGGGTTTACAAGGTCATAAATAATATGTAATCCCTGGTTTCGCAGTTCCCTATTCAGTCCTCTTTTTTTCTGTCGAAAAATTTACTTTAGCCACAAGGTCTCCCCCATATAGCTTACTGTATCTCTCCTTTTAGTATCACTCAAACACACACACACACACACACACACACACACACACACACACACACACGCAGATATATTGTTGTGGAAGTCTTAAGCAGTACTTGTAAAATTGAAGTAGTGGTCCTCAAACTTTGATAGTGTAGGATATATTTCTGCAGTTGTTCCAGAATCCATGCTTCATTATTCAAAAACTTGGGATTCTACCACCTCAAACTGATATACTCCATAACAGTCAATCTCATATAAGAATACTCTTTTGACAATGGTTACAGTCAGGTATATCAGTCTTGTCTGCAGTTATGTTAACATGCTCATATATAATGTATTAATCTTGGCAATTATGTAACTATATTTTTCCTCTTTATGAACTTTGATATGGTTTAATAAATATAAAATAAAACAAGAAAGGTAAATGAGTCTAATCAAATAATTTAGCCAGACATTTTCACTGGTTATCCCCAAAAAGCAACATTTGTATGTAGTAGCCCTTCATAGTTAATGAATGAATAACAATGGAAAAAGCAAATAAGCTCTAATGACATAGCCTAGCTGCTCTGCAATAATTGCTCATGACCTCCTTTGCAGTCATGGAGCCTGTGACTCACAGAGATATAAAGAAACAGTAATCTTTTTTCTATCATAATACACTTCATGGAATGCTTTAACCTTTCATTTGATACTGACATTAAAATGGATGATTCTACTCTTTGCTGCTTTTATAGCTTAGCCTGGCACTAATGCAAGACACAGAACACTGACAGAGAAAGAAACAGAGAGTGCACACAGCATTATATTATATAACACTGAAGCCACTACCTAAAGCGATAAACATCAGCTAAAACTTAACAACATGTAACAAAATTCTTTCATTTTCATACACTGTTATATAATCTGAATATGTAACACCATTGCTAAACAGCCTATATGGCTTTTGTAAATCATTTGTGAAACAACAGTTCAGGTTATGGATCTTTTTTCTCTCATAATGAAAAGTAAATTGCATTTGTCTACCCTCTTATTACATCTCCATAAAGTGTAATGAGTAATCCAGCATATACCTCATTCGCAGTACCAGTCTAACTTTGAGTGGCAGATCTCCTTTCTGGTTGATGAAGTATAGCAAGTTACCCTTAATACCAAATCATCACCCATAACAGGACTTTTTTCATCAAATCAATGCTCATGCCCATTGCCCCTCTACCAATTTCAGACCAGCAAGGGGCAAACTATTTATTTTCTAAAGGGAGAAAGACTGGACTTGTTACATTGACAAATTGTGCTTCATGTCAATAAATGTAATGCACCAAATAAAAGAAAATTAAAAATGATTTTAATATGAATTTATGATAATACTTTTACACAGAAAAATGCCATTACATGTTCATGTATATATAAAATATTGCTTTGTCTGCCTGCAGTACAATATCTGTTGTTTCAATGATATAGCACTGAACAAAATGTAAAAATAAATGGCTATACATTTTCTTTTCATTGTCTGTCATTAAACTTAAATGAGAGTCATATAAATAATAACTATAGGATGTATTTATAAGAATGTAACAGTTTAATATGTACTACTCATTCATTAATGATACTGTGAATTACTGTTCTAAGAGTTAATGCTTATGGAAGCTACTTCATAAAAACACACAAAAGTCCATTGTGGACTAAAATAATAAATAAATTAAATCAAAACACCAGCTGAGGGTTGCACTTTGTTTCATAAAAAGTAAAAGTGGCGTTATCATTCATAAATACGGAAAACTGGGAATGAGTTATGTTTTCATTGTGTATGAACTAAATACTAAACAGCTGACATTACGTTCTAAACTAAAGAAAAGAAGGATGGCTGCAGCTGGACTGACTATAAACAGTACTTTGAAGCATGTCCATAGTCTTTCTCATTGGTCCTTTAAGAGAGAACGAATTTCATGAAAAATAGCATAGGACACATAACTGGAAGAAGAAACAGAAACTGGGCATTAATGCAATGTAAACACTCAGATAACATTTCAAAGGCGCAAATACATCTAGCCAAGTGGCCCCTGATAAAGCTACACTGTCTGAAAAGTAGTTATTTATTGTATATGCAGGTTCTACAACTGCTGTATGCTAACAAATGGTATGCCTTCAAACTGAAACTATAGAAAACATCTGCATATAGTGAAGGTTTATGACTTCAAAAAAGAAGAGCACGAAATAAAATTCTTGTTAAAGTGAGGAATATCCTAATTTAATAATTATTTGATGGAATACATATTTATCAAAAGGTACCTTAGCAACTGCCAGAAAGTCATTTTGCACTGAAAGTATGTGTGTTCAGATTACTTTCTGCCTCAGTAATGTCTGATGATTTTTTCT
Organism: Protopterus annectens; assembly: GCF_019279795.1. NCBI lineage: Eukaryota > Metazoa > Chordata > Ceratodontiformes > Protopteridae > Protopterus > Protopterus annectens. Next base: position 254,951,038 of record NC_056751.1, on the reverse strand, counting down.
TAATTCAAAAGTAAATGCAGCTGATGTAATTTCTAATGCATAAAAAGACATAACGTTGCTATTGCTTAATATTCTATACAATTAAATACTCATTTTTAAGTCTGCTTAGCCTGATTCCATGGCTTCTGATGATTACAGAAAGAAGTTCATGTTTGTCTTTTAAGCCACTGGAAATTTCTATAGCTTCCTTAAATACTTCTCTTGTCCGAAGCATCATATCCAAAAAGTCGTCATTGAGCTTGTTTTCTTCTTTGACTTCACTGTCTTGGCTTTGCTTGAACTTCACCTCTAATTCTAATAATGACTTGTCAGAATTGGAAAAAGCTTCTCTTATCTGAGTTGTTTCCCTCCTTAGATATTTAATGTAGCTGTCTTCCCCATCCAGGTCATAAGAGATACTTTTTGCGACACCCTCTAGCACTCGATCTGCATCTTCCACTTGTCGTTTGATTATTAAATAATCTTCTTTCAGCAGTGCATCCCGATCTGGCTCAATACCACATTTTCTGTTATCGGTCACTTTAAAAAGCATCTGGCATTGTTCCGGGTCATCATTTTCCTCATAGTATCCATCAGGAACAAAATAGTGGTGAAGAGTTCCATTTGACATCTCTGGGTACAGCGTGCCCTCAAAGAAACCTTGACCCAGACTGCCTACAATCCCAACACAAAGCAGTTTAAGTCCTAACATAATTCTTCTGATGTGGACTACTAGAAGACCTGAGATAATTCTTCTTAAATTCTGTAAACAGCCTTAATATGTTAAAAGTACCCAGTACAATTCTCAGCCTCTTTTATACTTGTTACACATCTCACCTCTTTCATGGGAAGATATGCATTTTGTAAGTCCCTGGAAACTTTATTTTCCTGACTTGAGAATATAGAATGCCACAGAGTTGAAAATCCAAAGTGTGGTGTATATATTCCTACCTGGATAAGGATTTCAAGTCTCTTAGAGAAAGTGTCCTCTCCCAGTTTTAAAAAAAGGCTCTGTGGTGCCTAATCTGAAACAAAAGCCTTGTCGAACATGCCGTGGGAAGGTTTGTGTGTTTCCCTGCAGTTGTTTTTAGATTACAGCTTCAGTAGTTGTTAAGAAACATAATGTTCTGGCTGTCAGTATGCTCCGTTTGTCTTTGGCTTGCAGTGCTATCCAGCATTTACGCTGGGAATGCAGGGACTTCTCCTGCCTAATGACATAGCTGGTATGTCGGTGCTCTCAAATTACACATGGATTTCATCACTTAAAAGGCAAGAAGCAGTTTTTCACCAATGCTGCTTAGCAGTACCCTGTCATTAAAGTCAGTATCCTTAACTGGACATCTGCTGGCCTATTAGTCTGAAGGAAAAAAGAAAGAAAAATAAGCTTTGGAGGATGTTGACAAGACTGGTATTTCTTTCATGTGGGTCAGATTTATCAATATGAAGTTCCTAGTGGCAGTTTAGACTACTATCACAGTAGCAATGCTTATTAAAGAGAATAAAATACGCATTTTATATTTCACATTTTACATTACCAGCATGCTTTTTCACTTCTCATTTCTAAAATGTTGTGTGTAGCGTCCATGTTTCTCTTTATGTATTGTGGTTACATGAGGGGGGGATGTGAATCCTCAGCACTGCATTTTCATACTTACTTTATAATACAGCTTTAAAAAGTCCGTACAACCCAGACAACTATAATGATAACTCTAAGGATATTTTCAATAAGGCATTGTTTCGGCAGTACAAAAGCTTCCTGAAACCAATCCCCCTACTATATGAATGAAAGAACTAGTCAAAAAGACCTGGACACTAGTAATCTAACCTTTCCGCAGAGGTTGGGGGTTGTTGTGCTTTTTCCTCAAATTTGTTTGTTTTCAAAAAGGGCTACAGTAATGCATCTGTAAGAGCTCCTAAATGAATCATTCTACCAAAATATTTTTGTCCTGTATAATAAAGTAACATGCATAATGTGATGAAAGAAATGTTCTCTATATTAATATAAACTTTAATTTCCCCCTTCTGGTGTCGTTACTATATAAAGCTGCAGTTTGCATTTGTATAAGCAGTAATCTGCAAACATAAATGGACTACTTTCAAATAAAATTATTTGAGTAATAGCAACCCCTCTTGGGATCACAATTATATCTTGAAACTGGTGACACCTTGTGGCATAAGGACTTGCATGCCCCAGTGAGTGTTTATTATATATGTATGTATATATATATATATATATATATATATATATATATATATATATATATGCGTCTACTTCTAATAATCGAAAGACCACTTACCTGAAACTGAATTTACCGAGACGGCAACACCAAACTGTTAATTTACTGAAATATCATACTACTGAATTATTTACCAGTATACACTTGGCCAACACTGAATGAAGAATCACACTGCAGTATGTCAAACCCACCAAGGTGGGGGGCTGCAACCCCCCAACTAAATATACTTACTCCGGGATTGCACTACAGTGGGGAAAAGCCTAAGGGCAAATGTCCTCATGTTGGCCAAGTACATATGTTCCCTGTTAAAATATTCAGTAGTGTGATCATTCGGTAAATTAGCAGTTCAGTGTTGTCATCTTGGTAAATTCAGTTTCAGGTAAGTGGTCTTTTCATTATTAGAAGTAGACCCATAAATATATATATTAACAGTTGAGACTGAGTTCCATTTTTAGTAGAGGCCCAGGAGCACTGTCTACTTTAATGACCTGGTCAGAATTGAACAATAAAAAATGGAGACTGAGTAAATCAAACCTAGGACCACATAATGAAGAATGCTAATATGTCACAACCTTAATCGTCAACACTAAATTAACAGATAAATTGCAATACAGCTCTGTTTTCCAGATACTGTTTACAAGGTTATGTTCAAAAAGTTGTCTAAGATGAGGGGCTAGAAAAAGCATGATCCATTTGAGCTCATTTGGCTTCAGTTAAAGAATCAAAAATCCTTGCTGAGAACAAAGACCTTGGAACCAACCTCTGTCATCAGGTAAGTAGCTCATATTTACTGATAAATTCCTGGTAGCAACTGAACTATGTAACTTAGTCAGACTATCCCTAAAAAAGCAGCATGTAGGCTAGCCACATGCAGGGTGAATGATATGCGCTAGTTGAAGCAGGGCAGCCTAAGATGCATCAGAACATCACAGCAGTAACTGGCTTTTGAAATCTAAAATGATACCTCACTGCTGACAAGTAATCAAAGCTTGTATGGTTAAAGAGTGTCAGCTAACCATAGTTGGTCTTACCTCAACACATGCAGTAATGGTCCTGGAAACAAACTTACTGATCAGGGTTAGTCTATTCGTGGCTTTAGAATTTCCATCAAGTGAAGTCTTGGGTAGGTTTAAGTTTAATTAAGGCGCTGTGCTAGTAATGAAGCTTCTTCCTGTAGTCAGTGGTACACAGTTTTATTCCTTCAATTTCCATTTGACTACTATGCGACTCAGAGCAAGTTGTTTAACTCGACAGTTCTCCTAGGTCATCACTGAAAAGGGACGATTGTGTCCACTGGGCTTATCTAATTAATAGGGTGATTAAAAAAAGTTGTCAGTACTTATGGTAATAGCCCTTAATGGTCTATCTGGTGGAGAGCAGCAGTGAAGGAAGTTATCAAGTTAAAGGGAGCAGCTTTCTGTGCAGTGCTAGCAGAGGAGCCCTGGATTCGACTGAGCGGTGCTCATGGTTCAGGAAGGCAGTAGCAGCAGCAGCAGTGGCAGTCACCAAGGCAAAAAGCCAAGCATAGATGGAGGCTATTGAGACCAGAAGAAATACGTTTTGTTGTCTAAAGGAGGTCCTCACAATCATCTGGTGTCTTTCTTTTTTTTTTTTTTTTGGGGGGGGGGGGGTTGCCAAGCTCCCAAGCAATGCCAAGCTGTTTTCAGCATGAGTAGAGAAATGCTTATTTTAGCTGGAATATTGTTATGTCATAGAAGGAAAACTTTGATGGCTCGAATCCAGTGTAAATACACTTCTCTGAGGAGGCAGTGTTAGAAGCAGCTAGAGAGACTATGAGTTTCTACAGATCAGGTCTCTGCAGCAGAGTCATAGCTTCCTTTTCTTCTGCCCTGCACAGCTCCTCACTCTGACTCAAAGGACCAGAAAAAACAAGTCTTCTGCTCTGACCTGAGGACCAAAAAATATGTTAGTTGAAATACCAAACATGAAAGACTTTCAGCCATGACCGAGAATGCAGTGCCAGCATTCATTTCTGATTGCAGGTAATGCTCTACAAAACACGGAGTTTTGAACCACTTCAGCTCTGACCACAAATGTAGTACTACCAGTTGATACTCATCTGACAATCATGCCCCCGACACCTTAAGCTAGAGCAACTTTTGCCATTCCATTGCCCTAGCTACATGTCTTTGCAGAAATTAAAAAAAAAAATAAAAAAATGCTCATTTAGCTAGGCTGCTGGAAAGGATGATATCCCAGTGGAAACAGTGAAGGTGCTGAATATTGTTCAGGTGTTATGGCTAAAGTGCCCTTCCAGTGCTGCAGGCAATGCCGAAACAGTAGGGTAGTGGTCCCAATTTTCAAAACAGGAAGGTGTGTTTTAACTATAGAGGAATCATGATCGTCCTCCATCTTGAGAAAGCTTATGCCAGGGGATTGGAAAAGACACTTCATCCAATAGTTGTGCAAATGGTCCTGATTTCAGAAGAAGAATGTTGATTTTGCCTTGGCCATGGAACAATGTATCATCTTACATGGATATTGGTTGCATACAAACTCAAATTCAGCTTGCTGACATGCCTGTAAACAAGTAACATACAGCATACAAATTAAAACAAATGAAAAATAATCTACAGGTGAAAACTACAAATGGATAAAAATAAGTAGCAAGGACAATAAGTGCACTGATAATAGAATTATATACCCCAAAATCAGTCTTCATGAATACCAGAAACATTTTATCAGCATCTCCCATCTGTATACGTTATTTTGTGACACTGCTCACTCCTACTTCCATACTTCTGGAACAAACCTTATGATAGCTCTATATATATATATATATATATATATATATATATATATATATATATATATATATATATATATATATATATATATATATCTATATATATATATATATATATATATATATATATATATATATATATGGGTCTATTTCTCTTTATCAAAGAAACCCTTCGAAAAAGAGAAGTAGACGCACACTTAGTGAAAGTGGACTTAACCGAAAATGCACTTATGCGAAGAAACCATTAAGGAACACTGAGGCGCCAAAGCACACTGCAGTAGGGAAAAGGGAATTTACCTGTTTCCCCACTGTAGTGCGATCTCGGAGTTGGTATATTTAAGCAGGGGTTATGGGGGTGCAGGGGGGCTTGCCCCCCTGCAAAAACATTGTTTTGGTGTTTCTTAGCAGTTCGTTGAACCATTCTTCACGAAAGTGCACTTTCGGTTAAGTGCACTTTCACGTAAGTGTGTGTCTACTGTTCTTTTTCGAAGAAGTGTTTCTTCGATGAAGCACAGTAGACCCATATATATATATATATATATATATATATATATATATATATATATTTTTTTTTTTTTGTATCTAAACTGTCTCTTAACCTGCTTTGCTTCCTAACCTTTAACTGCAGTATTAACAATTTCTCCCCTATCTAGTTCTATACCTCAACTCCATTTCTTTGAATTTCGAAGCACTAATTACTTGATTTGTTATCTATCTGACAAAACCACTAATACACCTCTTCAAATGCTCTGTGTTCAACATCTAGTAATGCATAAGTATCTTTTAAACTGTATAAGTTGCCTCTGCTTTCATATGAATGCAATTTAATTAGCAAATGGATGTGTAATTGTTAATGCATATTATTTAATGTCTACTGACATATAGATTCATAGGTTCATAGGTTGATACTAGGCTATCTGCCCTAGGCCATTTATAAGTCTAGCCAGAGTGTGTTTGGCTTTCACCACCCTTTTAGATTAGTTGATGTGCCTCTGTATAGTAGGTCACAGAAGATAGCCCTTTTAAGGTTAGTTTACTGTGCCTCTGTCTAGTAGGGACACAGAAGAGATCCCAGGGGTAAACCTACAATCTCCCATCCACTCGTCAAGATTTCTCTTGAAGAGAGTCATTGAGGGGCTCTGCCTAACATGGATTGGGATTTTGTTCCAGAGTGAGGGGAGCCTCTGGGATATGAATCTGTCCCTCCAGTATGTCCTATTTATTTCTGTGCTGAGGTTTAAGTCCCTGGAGCGTGTAGCTCTAAGGGATTTGGATTTCCTGAGGTGGAGCATGTCCATTAATTCTGGGTTGGACATGGCTTTATATGTCAGGCACAGATAGCCTCTGAGTAGGCAGTAAGCAACTGAGTAGAACTGGAGTTTCTTTAGCCTAACTGCATAGGGCATCTGTTTGAGTCCCTTGATCCTCTTGGTGAGGTACTTTTGGGTTTTTTCCAGTTGCTGCAGGTGTTGGGTAAGGTACATCCCAAATGAGGCACTGTATTCAATTATGGGCCTGATGAGTGATGAGTAGAGTGGCACAATGACCTCTCTTGATCTAGATGTGAACCCTTTTGTGATAAGGTGGGCTATATAGAAGGTCTTTTTAACCACTTTGGCAACGTGATTGTCAAAGGAGAGATTGCTATCTACTTGGGTCCCCAAATCCCTAATTACTTCTTCCATACTTAATGGATTACCACCTATGTGGTAATTTGTGGGCACTTTGTTTTTCCCAAAGGGGATGGCTATACACTTTTTGGCATTTAGCTTTAGGCCGTGGCTCTGGCACCAGTTATCTGTTCTGTGAGACCCTTTTGGAGGATGCTTGTGTCAGTCAGTGAGTCGATTATGGCACCCAGTTTGCAGTCATCTCTGAACTTGGTTAGCCATAGTCCTCCCATGTTAGCCTGTACCTCAGAGAAATATAAACCAAACAAGAGAGGTCCCAGGACTGAGCCTTGTGGGACACCACTTGTAACTGGTTTAGAGTCTGATATGGCACCTGCAATTCTGACCATGTGGGTTCTATCCCTGAGCCAGTTTGCAACCCATCTTGTGACATAGGGGTTGATATTTAAGCTGGTGAGCTTATTTATGATGCCCGAGTGGGATATTGTGTCGAAGGCTTTTGCAAGGTCCAGGTAGGCTGTGTGGACTACCTTCCCTTCATCTTTGGCCTTGGTGACTGTTTCAAAGAAGTCGACCAGGTTCAAGAGGCAAGATCTGCCCTTAACAAAGCTGAATTGGGAAGGATCCAGTGTTTGGAGGTTCCCAATGTCTTTGTTTATGAGTTCCATGATGATACGCTCCATAGCTTTGCAGACCAGGCTAGTCAGGCTTATAGGGCGATAGTTTCCAGGGTCTGTTGTGGCACCACCTTTGTGGAGTGTGACCACTGTTGCTGTACACCATTCTTTGGGTACATATCCTGTAGTAAGGCTAAGATTGAACAGTGACTTTATGTGAGGGTTCAGTTCTTCTTGGAGCTCGTTTAAGACACAGCCCGGGACACCGTCCGGTCCCATTAATGCTGTGTTTTTTGCTTTGGAGAGGGCAGCTCTCACCTGTGCATCTGTGATGTTAGGGAGGCTACACTCTGTTGGGATAGACATTTGCTCTTTTTGGGGGGGGGAGTTTGCACTGAACCTGTCTGCCAGGATGTTGGGAATGTCTGTGGGTTCAGTGTATCTTTTGTCATTTTGCACTAACTCAGAGCATATCTGGGAGTTGCCACCCAGGTTCCTAACATAACTAAGAAGGCGTTGTGATTATCTTTAGTGTCTTGTGCAATTTTTCTTTCAAAGCTGGCCTTAAATGATTTTATGAGGGATCGTAGTTTCTTGCTAGTACTGATCAGAGATGCTTTCCCTTTTTGGGATTTTGCTCTGTCATGTAGTAGCTTCCTCCTTCTGTTGTATAGCTTATTTATGGCTGGGGTCCACCAGACAGGTCTCCTGCCTTTGGAGGAGTGAATCTTGGTTTTATTTGGGATAGCATGATCCATGCATTCCTGTAGGTGTCCATAGAATGCATTTGTAAAGGATTCTGCAGTTTGGGCTGTATTTTCCACTGGCCTGGGGGCTTTGAAGGATTCCACCTTGGTTTTGAGAAGTGTGAAGTTTGCTTTTGAGAAGTTCTTCACCGTGGTTTCCTTGGCTGGGGGTGGGGACGGGATATGGATGTCCAGTGAGATTAATTTATGGTCAGATCTTGCCAATGAGGGGTATGCCTCTGGTATGGAACATAGAGTCCCCATGTTGGTGATGATCAGGTCCAATATGTTTTCCCCTCTTGTGGGAGTGGTGACCAGTTGTTCCATAGCATTTGAGTTTATAAATTCTAGGAACCGTTGGGCGAGGGTGTTGGGGCTTGAGTAATGCTCCCAGTCTATCTTTGGGTAGTTGAAGTCACCCAACATAATGGTGTTTGGAGAGACCTTCATATTCTCCAGTGTTCTCAGGAAAGCTGAGTGGGGTTCCTGAGTTTGGGAGGGTGGTCTGTAGCAGGCTACAAACTAAAAGGCAGTTTTGCTCACTGTTAGTTGCACATGGATGGTCTCCGATGCTTCGTGCAGTGCCACTAACCTGGAGGTGTGGGTATCTTTGATGAATATGGATACTCCCCCTCCTTTTGTAGTTCGGTCCGAGTTTTGGGGCCGAAAAGCATGGTATGAGGTATAACCTGGTACTGCTGGGGTGCTACTGCACAGATATCGATATTCTCCATACTGAGGAGAGCCTCCAGTGCATGCATCTTGAGGTTTAGACTTCTGGCGTTGAGCAGCATTACCCTTAGTTTCTTTTTCTTTGTGTTGTCTATGGACGTGGGTTTGTCTTTTGAACCTTGCCTAAAAAAGGCACTATGGGGGTGGCAAGAGCCTTAGCCAGTATTTGAAAGCCCAGGGGTGACAGGTGCAAGCCGTCCCTAGCAAAGCAACGTGGCTTGTCGAGCATGTCATCCCAGGCTGACAGACACTGGATCTCCTTTGAATGACACCAATACTTTAGCCAATTGTTAAAATTGATAATTTTGTCTTTATACTGTGGCATCATTCTTGGTGAGGGTAAAATGCTACTCATGGTCAGGGTCATACCGACCTGGGCTACATGATCAGAGAGCTCCTCTATGTCTCTTTTCATGTAGTCCAGGGAGGTACGTCTCAGGTCATTCAGACCAGCATGGACAATGACGGAGTCATATTTGTACTTGCTTTGGAGTGACCTGAGTGCTTGTGTTATGTGGCGGATCCTGGCACCCGACAGGCAGCTTACAGTGACCTTCTCCTTGTTCAGCCTGGTGGGTGGGACGTCAGTGTGTCTGACAATAGAGTCACCTATTACAAGTGTATTAGGTGTGTTGTTTAGCCTTAAGGGCTGTGACTGTGTGGCACACTGACTTTGTGAACTATGTGATACGTGGATATTGTTGTGGGGTAGCGGTTGCTTGGATGTCTGCTTTGGAGGTCTCTGCTGCTTGGGCAGATTTTTATTTAGAGCCTCCAAGTATGTTTTTGTGTGTTTATGTGTTTGGTTTGCTGTTGCTATAGGTCTATGTGAGACTGGATTTGTGGTGTTTGTGGTTACCTTCTCCTCCTGACTGACTGCGCCAGTACTGGGTTGAGAGGGCTCAGCCTCCAGTTTGGCTATATAGTTGTATCTCTCACATATATTTGAGCTTGTTGGGAGGAGAAGAGGGTGGTCTGTGTACATAAGGCAGTTGTAACATTGCCTCAAGATTCCCAGATTCACCAGCTGGACTGGAGAGTAAACTCAAAACTGACTTTTGGACATGCCAGAATAGTATAAGGAACTACTTTTTGACTGATCAAAAAGGACCAATAGGGAGCCAAGTACTTAAAGGGAGTATAAGAGGGTGTAGTGTTTTAGTTTATTAGTGCTTACTTATAAGATTACTTATACAAGCAACTGTAGGGCTTTAGAATGAAAACAGAGTGCTTACTTTGCAATTTAGAACAGTTCTAAGGGAAAAAGTGAAGGGCAGACTTTGTGTAGCCGGGAATAGCTTAAACCCATTTAAGCAGCGCTGCCTGATGCTGCGCTATGCGCAAAATCATGCAAAACCACGCAAATGCGGGTTTTAAAGCAGGGAAACTGAAAGAGATAGGAATTGACCCAAAACGGCCAATAAGCTACTAGTTTCAGTGCTGAGACCACTCCTCCAGGGACAGATAGGCTGCTCAAAGCTCCCCACTCTCACTGGTGAACAGAAAAGGTTCCTCCTATCCAAGTAAGGATATGGGCAACACAGGAAACTATACCACAGTCCAGAATTCAGCAAAACCTGAAATCTGGACTAATCTAGTTCAGCAAAGGCGGGAAAAGAGAATATTTTTTTTTGTTTTTTTCAGGAAACAGCAGAAAAACACATAGAAAACACTGTAAATGCTATAAACAGGCTAGTGTACTTTAGTGTGTAGCCTACAACAGTTATACAATGCACAAATGACTTAAATTCATATAAAACAAGTGCAAAAACTGTAAAAAGCAGAAGGCAAATGCAATTAAAACTTTTTAAAGCACAGATCAGTTAGAAATTCGCTTTTTAGTTGGGAAAAGGCAGTCAGAACAAAAAAACAGAGAATAAAATACTTAAATCTGGAAAAGTCTCTCTCTTGGGTCTCCCTGTTGCCTGTATCACTCTGGAGGACACCACGAGGAGCTGTGCAGAGTTCTATACTGGAGCAAAACCGTGCAAATGAGGGTTTTAAAGAAGGGAAACTGAAAGTGATAGGAATTGACCCAAAACGGCCAATAAGCTACCAGTTTCAGGGCTGAGGCCACTCTTCCAGGGACAGATAGGCTGCTCTAAGCTCCCCACTCTCACTGGTAGCTTAGTAAGGATATGGGCAATACAGGAAACTATACCACAGTCTGGAATTCAGCAAAACCTGAAATCTGGACTAATCTAGTTCAGCAAAGGCGGAAAAAGATCTTTTTTTTTTGTTTTGTTTTTTCAAGGAAACAGCAGAAAAACACACAGAAAACACTGTAAATGCTATAAACAGGCTAGCGCACTTTAGTGTGTAGCCTGCAACAGTTATACAATACAAAAACTACTTAAATTGATATAAAACAAGTGCAAAAACTGTAAAAAGCAATAGGCAAATGCAATTTAAACTTTTGAGGTTCATAGGTAGATACTAGGCTATCTGCCCTAGGGCATTTATAAGCATAGCCAGAGTGTATTTGGCTTCCGCCTCCCTATTAAATTAGCCTACTGTGCCTCTGTAAAGTAGGTCACAGAAGGTACCCTTTTAAGATTAGTTTACTGTGCTTCTGTCTAGCAGGGTCACAAGAGAGATCCCAGGGGTGAATTTGCGATTTCCCATCCACGCGTCCAAATTTCACTTGAAGAGGGTCAGCGAGGGGCTATGTCTAACATGAATTGGGATTCTATTCCAGAGTGAGGGGAGCCTCTGGAAAATGAATCTGTCCCTCCAGCATGTCCTATTTATTTTTGTGCTGAGGTTTAGGTCCCTGGAGTGTGTAGCTCTAAGGGACTTGGATTTTTTGAGGTGGAGCATGTCCATTAATTCTGGGTTTGACATGGCTTTGTATGTCAGGCATAGATCGCCTCTGAGTAGGCGGTAAGCAACTGAGTAGAGCTGGAGTTTCTTTAGTCGAGCTGCATAGGACATCTGTTTGTAGCCCGTGATCCTCTTGGTGAAGTACTTTTGGGGTCTCTCCAGTTGCTGCAGGTGTCGGGTAAGGTACATCCCAAAAGGGGCATTGTATTCAATTATGGGCCTGATGAGTGACGAGTAGAGGAGCACAATGACCTCTCTTGATCTAGATGCAAACCCTTTCGTGATAAGGTGGGCTATATAGAAGGTCTTTCTAACCACTTTGGCAACGTGATTATCAAAGGAGAGATTACTATCTACGTTGGTCCCCAAATCTCTAATTACTTCTTCCGTACTTAATAGATTACCACCTATATGGTAATTTGTGGGCACCTTGTTTTTCCCAAAGGGGATGACTATGCACTTTTTAGCATTTAGCTTGAGGCCGTGGCTCTGGCACCAAGCATCCATCTCTGTGAGACCCTTTTGGAGGATGCTTGTGTCAGCTGGAGATTCGATTATGGCCCCCAGTTTGCAGTCCTCTGCGAACTTTGTCAGCCATAATCCCCCCCGTGTTAGCCTGAACCTCAGAGAAGTATATACCAAATAAGAGAGGTCCCAGAACTGAGCACTGTGGGACGCCACTTGTAACTGGTTTGGATTCGGACATGGCACCTGCAATTCTGATCATGTGAGTTCTATCTCTGAGCCAGTTTGCAACCCATCTTGTGATATAGGGATTGATATTTAAGCTGGTAAGCTTATTTATGATGCCCGAGTGGGGTATTGTGTCAAAGGCTTTTGCGAGGTCCAGGTAGGCTGTGTGGACTACCTTGCCCTCATCTATGGGTTTGGTAACTGTTTCAAAGAAATCAACTAGGTTTAAGAGGCAAGATCTACCCTTAACAAAGCCAAACTGGGTAGGGTCCAGTGTCTGGAGGCTCCCAATGTCTTTGTTTATGAGTTCCATGATAATACGCTCCATAGCTTTACAGACCAGACTAGTCAGGCTTATGGGGCAATAGTTTCCGGGGTTCATTGTGGCACCACCTCTGTGGAGTGGGACCACTGTAGCTGTACACCATTCTTTGGGTACATATCCTGTAGTAAGGTTAAGTTTGAACAGTGACTTAATGTGAGGGTTCAGTTCTTCTTGGAGCTCATGTAAGACACAGCCTGGGACACCGTCCAGTCCCATAGATGCTGTGTTTTTTGCTTTGGAGAGGGCAGCTTTCACCTGTGCATCTGTGATGTCAGGGAGGTTACATTCAGTTGGGATAGGCATTTTTAAAGCACAGATCAGTTAGAAATTCACTTTTTAGGCGGGAAAAGGCAGTCGGAGCAAAAAAAAACAGAGAAAAAAATACTTAAATCTGGAAAAGTCTCTCTGTTGCTTGTATCACTCTGCAGGACACCACAAGGAGCTGTGTGGAGTTGTATACTGGTGCAAAACTGCACAAATGTGGGTTTTAAAGCAGGGAAACTGAAAGAGATAGGAATTGACCCAAAACGGCCAATAAGCTACTAGTTTCAGGGCTGAGACCACTCCTCCAGGGACAGATAGGCTGCTCCAAGCTCCCCACTCTCACTGGTGAACAAAGAAGCTTCCTCCTATCCAAGTAAGGATATGGACAACACAGGAAACTATACCACAGAATTCAGCAAATCCTGAAATCTGGACTAATCTAGTTCAGCAAAGGCAGGAAAAGAGAATTTTTTTGGTTTGTTTTTTTCAGGAAACAGCAGAAAAACACACAGAAAACACTGTAAATGCTATAAACAGGCTAGCACACTTTAGTGTGTAGCCTACAACAGTTATACAATACAAAAATGACTTAAATTGATATAAAACAAGTGCAAAAACTGTAAAAAGCAGAAGGCAAATGCAATTTAAACTTTTTAAAGCACAGATCAGTTAGAAATTCGCTTTTTAGGCGGGAAAAGTCAGTTGGAGCAAAAAAAAAACAGAGAAAAAATACTTAAATCTGGGAAAGTCTCTCTTGGGTCTCTCTGTTGCCTGTATCACTCTGCAGGACACCACGAGGAGCTGTGCGGAGTTGTATACTGGTGCAAATCCGTGCAAATGAGGGTTTTAAAGCAGGGAAACTGAAAGAGATAGGAATTGACCCAAAACCGCCAATAAGCTACTAGTTTCAGGGCTAAGACCACTCCTCCAGGGACAGATAGGCTGCTCAAAGCTCCCCACTCTCACTGGTGAACAGAGAAGCTTCCTCCTATCCAAGTAAGGATATAGGCAACACAGGAAACTATACCACAGTCTGGAATTCAGCAAAACCTGAAATCTGGACCAATCTAGTTCAGCAAAGGTGGGAAAAGAGAATTTTTTTTTTTTGTTTTGTTTTTTTTTTTTTTTCAGGAAACAGCAGAAAAACACACAGAAAACACTGTAAATGCTATAAACAGGCTAGCACACTTTAGTGTGTAGCCTACAACAGTTATACAATACACAAACAACTTAAATTGATATAAAACAAGTGCAAAAACTGTAAAAAGCAGAAGGCAAATGCAATTTAAACTTTTTAAAGCACAGATCAGTTAGAAATCTGCTTTTTAGGTGGGAAAATGCAGTCGGAGCAAAAAAAAACAGAGAAAAAATACTTAAATCTGGAAAAGTCTCTCTTGGGTCTCTCTGTTACCTGTATCACTCTGCAGGACACCACGAGGAGCTGTGCGGAGTTGTATACAATAACAAACTTTTTAAATCACAGATTTGCTAAAAAAACTGGCGTTTTAGACGGAATTAGTTAAGACAGCAAGAAAAGCAGAAAAGTGATACTTAATCACTCCAAAGTCACTTTTTTGTCTCTCTGCTGCTGTAGACCCTGCAGAACACCTGGAAGGCACTTGCTGAGCAGAATACAAGCGTAAAAACTGTGCAAATGAGGTTTTTATAGCAGGGACATGAAAGAGATAGAAATTAGCCCAAAATGGCCAATAAACTACTAACATCTGGGCTGAAACCACTCCTCCGGGGACAGGTAGGCTGCTCAAAGCTCCCCTCTCTCACAGGTGAACAGAGAAACTTCCTTCTATCCAAGTAAGGTAATGGCAACACAGTAACTTGTAACACAGCCCTGGATTCATCAATAACCTGACAACTGGACTATACTAGTTCAGAAAGGCGGGAAACAAGTATATAATTTTTTTTTTCAGAAAATAGAGTAGATACAATCAAAATTAGCCCAAAAAGGTTTATTGAATGCCTGTTTAAAAATGTTTGTACAATGTTGGAGCTATTCTCCCTGGGCCTTCATTGAAAAAGATTTTTATTTTTTTGACTAAACCCAGTTGGGCAAACCCCATAAATAAAAGCAAAATAAAATGAATGAATATAATTAAATGATACAGATGGTCAAGCTGTTTGAAAACCTAAGGACTTAGTGTGTCTCCTATAACCTGCATGATTTACAACTGTGAGCTACATCAGCCTGCCTTCTGTCTGATGTTTAATGCACAGTGACATCAGACCATGCACTCACTAGAGTAGTATAACAGAAACACTATAGACATCACAGGTAGGGCAGAAATAAGAAAAGGCTATTCTATGTGAGAAATATGTGAGGAAGAGGAAAGGAAGACTGGGCAGGATATATTAAGTGTAGAGAGGAGAGTAAACTGGACAGGCTGGAAAGACATTTTGGAGGAATTGGGTCCTGAGAATGAAAGTTAGAGAAAGATGTTTGGGAGTGCATGAGAAGCATGCAGGAAATTAAATGGAGTGGCACCAGTATGGACTATGCAGACAAGAAAACAAACCCCTGGTGAAGCTCAAAAGGGAAGGACTAATGGAGACAGGCAGATGATGGAGATGTAGAGAATAAGGTGATGGTAACATATATGTAGTAAGGATCTTCTTCTTTCAGCTTTTCCCTGTTAGAGGTCACCACAGTGGATCACCTTGTCCGCTCATGATTGGCAGTGGAGTTTTACCGTGTTGAGTTGCCAGCCCAGTGCCCAACCTTCCACAGAAGGCACACACATGCATACCTAAGGCCAATTTAGAGTGTCCAATCAACCTATAGCATGTCTTTGGGATGTGGAAGGAAACCAGAGCACCCGGAGAAAACCCACGCGACCACAGGGAGGACATGCAGACTCCGCACAGAACATATATGTAGTAAGGATATTGAAAGTTAAAAAAAAATCTGGCTCAAAACTGTGAAGAAATGGAGTGGGCTGCTGGGATGTGAACTGAAGGTATTATTGGAGCTGCACATTTGTAAAAATAAAATTACACTTAGGCATCACTGTCTTCATGCATTGCTTGAAATTCATTATTTTCCCTTTGGGGTAAAATGGAAATATTAAAAGGTTTGAAGCAGACCAGTCATGTGAATAAGTTTGGCATTTGAAACAGAACAAGGGAAATGTTTGGTTAAGATTGTGATGGATTAAGAAAATGCAGGGAAAGCTCCTAAAATATAATAAGATAAAAAGGTTTGAAATTTAGAGGATGCTAGTTTGTTAGCTAAAGAGAGAGTTAATGTCCATATTAGATAGGGTGTGAAGGGAAGGCTTCATACTGATAGATGGTATTTTAGGATTATGTAACTTTTCAGATCAGTAATACTGTACATGACTTTGGTATTTTAGATATTTATAGCAATTTTATTGTATACTGCATACTTGTACTGCATTTCATAGCTATTGGCTCACTTTTGATAAACATTTCTGTAGTGTTTTCTCCCTTCCACCCTCCCTATGGCATGCTGTCTTTATACCTGCTGGCCTTGCAGTTGCCCGCCCCTAGTCTAAATCTGATTTTGGACACTCCTCCCAGTCTAGTGTCATTAGCTTTTTCTACCCAATACAGAGATAATTTCCTTCTGTTCCTCTTTTCTCCCTTTCTAAAAAAAAAAAATTGAATATCCTTGTGTTCTGACTGTGCTTCTCAAACACTTTGGAAATATAGAGTATATTTTAGTGCATTTATTAAAACTGTATTTGCCTTAATATTGCTACAACTCAAGTGCTCTAGGTTGCACTGCATCGGAATTGTTTTAGTGTTGTTTAGTTGCGCTTTTCTGTATAGATAGACTTTATGTATATGTAGACTAGCTACTCATTCTACTGTATTACTGCCTCTTAAATCGTTTTTCAATTGTGTACTTGCCTTGCTTCATTTAAAAAGTTTTAAATTGCTAATTTTGTAGAGTATTAATTGTATTTACTGTTTAGGGCTACACACTCAAGTGCGTTAGCCTTTTCTGTGTTTATTAAGTGTATTATTGCATTGTTTAGCCTGTTTTAACCAAAAAAAAAAAAACTATCTTGTTTGCTCTTTTCCCACCTTTCCTAGCTAGTATAGTCCAGATCCCAGGGTTTGCTGGTTTCAGGAATTTATTTTCTGTGTTCAGAGCTATCCAGGCCTTGCTGTGGTAGTGGGAAGTCCTACAGTTTACCAGTGGGAGTAGTGAGCATTGTACTGCCTGTCTGACACTAGAGGAGTGATTTCCAGCTCTGAAATTGTAATTTTAGCCATTTTGGGCTAATTTCTATCCTTTTCAAGTTTCTGCCTAAAAAACGAGCATGTTTGAGAATTTTTCACATCGTGCAGCACCACTGGGCTATGGTTAAATTATTCCAGGTGCCAGAAAATCTGCTCTTCAAATTCTCACTTAGAACTAGCTGGTTTCTCAGTAGTAGCACTAAAATCTGAACTAATGTGACCAGCACTTGCTCTAGAACCTGCTGGAAAGAACTAGGAAGCCTTAAACTGATATAAGCACTCAGCTCTCCTTGTCATTAAAGATAAATTAATCATAGGCACTAAACAGCTTATAATTGCAAAGTACCTTGCAAAGGTAAGGGAAAACAGCTCTTTTACTTTACAAAAAAGCACCTAAACAGGAATGTCCAAGGGTCAGCTTCTGGTGATTTCTCCTGTCTACCTGGTGAATCTGGGCATACTGGGGCAATGCAGTAACTGCCTCGTGTACACAGACAACCCTCTCCTCCTCCTACCACCCAACACTACAACCTGCGAGAGATGCACTTACATAGCCAAACTGGAAGCAAAGCTCTCTCCAGCCAAGATTATGCTAGACAGTCAAGAGGAGAAGGTTAATACCTGCACTACACCTCAAGCAACACATAGCCCTTCAAAACCCACACATAGCAACACTAAACCCACATATGCAGAGGCTCTTAACATTAACTTGCCCAAGCAACAAGGACCTCTGAAGCTGAAACGCAAACACCAGTCACAATCAAAGTGACAAATAGCTCACAACACCAGTGTGCCACCCAGCAACAGACCCTAAGGCAAGACAATGTACCCAACACTTTAGTCATAGGTGACTGTATAGTCAGGCCCACTGATATCCCACTCACCAGGCTAAACAAGGAAAAAATTACAGTCAGCTGTCTTTCAGGTGCCAGAATCCGCCACATAACGCACGCAGTCAAGTCACTCCACAAGTACAAATATAACTCTGTCATTGTCCATTTTGGAGTGAATGACTTGAGACATACCTCCCTGGACTACATGAAAAGAGACATAGAAGAGCTCTTGGATCATGTGGCCCAGGCAGGTATGACCCTAGCTCTGAGTAGCATCTTGCCTTTGCCCAGAATGATACCACAGTATAAGGACAAAATGATTGACTTCAACAATTGGCTAAGCTTCCGGTGTCATTCAAAGGGGATCCAGTATCTATCTGCTTGGGATGACATGATCGACAAACCACAATGCTTTGCCAGAGATGGTCTGCACCTGTCACCCCTGGGATTCAGGTTACTGGCTAAAGCTCTTGCCACCCCTATAGTGCCTTTTTTAGGCAAGGTTCAAAGGACAAAACCACCACTGTAACAGATAAAAGCATGCAAAATCTGAAGGTAATGCTACGCAATGCTAGAAGTATAAACCTCAAAATGCACTCTCTTGAGGCACTCCTAAAAATGGAGAACATTGATATCTGTGCAGTAACTGAGACCTGGTTCAAGGCTCCAGAGAGCACCCCTACAATACCAGGCTACAACTCTTACCACACTTTTCGGCCACCAAACCAAGACCGAAACACTAATGTTGGAGGAGTGTCCATATTCATCAAAGATATTCACACCTCCAGGCTAGTTGCCCAACACAATGCATCTGAAATTCTCCAGGTGCAACTAACACTAGGTAAGACTGCAATCCAAACTGTAGCTTGCTACAAATCCCCCACCATGCCCCAATATTCTCACTGCACCCTTTCTAAACATACTGGACAATTTTAAGATCCAACCAAACACCCTAATACTGGGTGATTTCAACTACCCTGCCATTAACTGGGAAAACTACTTGGGTATCAACACCTTTTCCCAATGGTTCTTGGAATTCATAAATTCCAATGCCCTGGATCAACTAATCCATTGTCCCACCAGGGGCTCCAATATCCTAGACCTGGTCATTACCAACATGGGAGATAGATGCTCCACACCAGTGGTCACCCCCTCATTGGTCAGGTCTGACCATAAGCAAATCACCCTTGACATCCACACCCCACCCCCACCCTCCAGTAAGGAAACCTCCGTAAAAAACTTCTCCAAAGCCATCTTCATGCTACTCAAGTCAGAAGTGACAAACTTCATGACACCCATGTAGATGGGAGCTGAAAGTTCGACTGCTGAATCCCACATTCACTCGTGCATGAATAGTGCCATCCCACATAGAACCAAGACACTCTCCTCCAAAAAAAGGAAGCCAAACTTGTGGTCCCCTGCCATAAACAAACTATACAACAGAAGAAAGAAACTGTTGCTGAAAAGAGGAAAATCTCAGGATGAAAAAAACTCCCTTACCAGCCTCAGTAAGAAGCTGAGATCCCTCATAAAATCCTCCAAAGCTAGTTGCAAAAATAAAATTGCCAAAAATTCCAAAGACAACCACAAGGCATTCTATAGTTATGTCAAGAATCTAAATGGCAATGCTCAGATCTGCTCTGAGCTACAACAGAATGTCATTAAATATACTGATCCAAAGGATATTGCCAGTATCCTGGCAGTTCGATTTAGTGCAAACTTCACCCCCCCAACCCCTAAAGAGCCCATCTCAGTACCAAAAGATTGCCAAATTCTGGTAATCACGGCCACACAGGTAGAAACTGCACTCTCCAAAGCTAAGAATACAGCATCCATGGGACCAGATGACATCCCGGGCTGTGTACTACATGAACTACAAAATGAACTGGCACCTCACCTAAGTGTCATGTTTAATCATAGCCTCACCTCAGGCTTTGTGCCCACTGAGTAGTGTACAGCTACAGTTATCCCACTCCACAAGGGGGATCCACCTGGGATCCTGGGAACTACCATCCCATCAGCCTGACGAGCCTGATCTGCAAGGGCATGGAATGCATTATCATGGAACTTATAAACAAAGACATTGGCAACCTTCAAACACTGGACCCCACCCAGTTTGGGGTTCGTGAAGGGCCAATCATGTCTTCTGAACCTTATTGACTTCTTCTAATCAGTCTTCAGAGCTGTGGACGAAGGTAAGGCAGTCCACACAGCCTATCTGGACCTCGCCAAGGCCTTCAACACCATCCCCCACTCTGGAATCATAGATAAACTTGCTAAGCTAGGCATAAATCCCTACATCACTCGATGGGTTGCCAACTGGCTTACTGACAGAACCCTGACTGTAAAAGTAGCCAACTCTAAATCCAGCTCCAGACAAGTGAAGTACCTCAGGGTTCAGTCTGGGACCGCTCTTGTTTGGCATCTACTTCTCTGAAGTACAGACCAACACTAAGGGAATCTGGCTAACAAAGTTCGCAGATGACTGCAAACTGGGAGCCATTATTGAATCCCCAAATTATGTGGATATTCTACAAAAGGGCCTTACAGAAACAGATGCATGGTGCCATGGGCTCAAGCTTAATGCCAAGAAATGTATAGTTATCCCCTTTGGGAAAAACCATGTAGCCATGAATTACCACATAGGTGGCAGTACACTAAACACCAAAAGTGTGATGAGAGACTTAGGGGCACAGGTGGACAGTGGACTCACCGTCAATAACCACATTGCCACAACAGTCAGGAAATCCTTCTATGTGGCACACTTCATCACTAAGGGCTTTTCATCCAGAAAAAAGGAGGTCATTGTCCCACTGTACTCATCCCTCATTAGACCCATTATAGAGTACAATGCCCCGTTTGGTATGTATCTCACAAGACATCTGCAACAACTGGAAAGGCCACAGAAATACCTCACTAAAAGAATCAGAGGCCTAAAGCAGATTCCATATGCTGACCGTGTAAAAAAACTCCAGCTATACTCTGGCATATCGTCTACTCAGAGGTGATCTTTGCTTAACATGCAAGGCAATGTCAAACCATGAGCTGTTGCACATGCTCCACTTAAAGAAATCCCAATCCCTCAGAGCCACATGCTCCAGGGATCTAAACCTTGTCATCACAATGAACAAAACATGCTGGAGGGATAGGTTCCTGACCCAGAGACTCCCCATACTCTAGAATAGACTGCCCATACATATCAAGCAGAGTGCCTCCTTGGCGTTTTTCAAAAGGAAACTTGACGATTGATGGGAGATAAGAAATTCACCCCGGGGATCACGTCAGTCACCCTGCTAGACAGGGGTCCAGGGAAGTAAATATTGTGGGAAGAAATATCCAGGGAATTGTTATGGCTAGGCTTGTATAGGCCCTAGGGCCAATAGCCTAGTACCAACCTATGAACCTAAGATGCAATATCACAGACCAAAAATGTAAAATGCTTAATAAAAAAAAAACACAACTAATTGTACAGTTGCAGTGCAGAAACTTTTGCTGTTGGTGTGTAAAATCACTTTTCATGATGGGTTGGTGCAATAATAGTACAACAGTTCATAAGGTAGGGTTCATGAGATGGCATCTTGAAACTGTATTTCCTAAATATTTGAAATTAATCAAGATACAGAGTTTGCCAGATATCTGGAAAGACTTGAAAAACAGCACAGATTACTAAGTATATAAACTGCTAATAAGTTTTATCTTACAGTCCTGAGCTTAATCCCCTCAGTTTCACTTGCATACTATGTGACTCTGAGGAAGTCACTTAGACAATGTTCCTGGGTAGTCTCAGAAAAGAGGCATTCATACTAAGTGGGTCTTATATGGTTAAAATACATAAAAAACAAAGGTGGGCTCGTAGTTGTGGCTGTTAGCAATACGGCTGGACTAAACTTTCAGAAATCTTAACTTAAGGATGTTAAATTATATTGCTTCCAAAGAGAGAAAGTGTAATGCAAACACAATAAAAGCATCTAAAGAGTTCAATTCCTGTCTCTTGTGTCTCCCCATGGGTAACTCTGTTTCCACAATTTTTAATGTTATTATAAAGCATTATTGCAACATTTGGTTGATTTTTCTCTGATTTCCTCAGTACTAAAAACATGAAATGAGAGAGATCATGGAGTGTCTGTTATGGAACATAACTGGTAAGAATGTTGCCAGAGCCGGTGTTAGCATTTTGGGGGCCCCCAGCAAATGTCAAGTTGGGGGCCCCCTAGGCACTTCCAGTATAAGTATCATCCGGTCAATGCCACACCTCTTAATAAACCTTTTAGTTTGTGCTGAAAACTTTTAGGAGTAACACACAGACAGACCTTAGCTACAAGCTGTTACATTACAAGAGGCCTATATACCACACTTTGTTGACCTGTCTAACAAAGGGACACTTACAGTTACTGGCATTTAGTTGCAACAATGATACATTACAACAAGTATATGTACAGGTCTGGACTTAAATGAAGTGAAGACTAGGCCTACTGTTTCAACCCACCCACCCCACCCCCCCCCCCTGCGTACCCTCCAGTCCTCTCCTCTGATCCACCACCCTCTTTTGGGCTCCCCATACCATCCATATTACTTTTTTCTTTCTTTTCTCACATTTTGCCTTACTCTCAGCTTTTTCAAAAAGCCATGACTTTCTATATGCTCTGGAGTGCCTTTTAAAGTTTTTTTTTTCTTTTTACACAACCTTTTCATCCAATAATGGCTTGAATAAAAATTATTAGTAAGGAAAGAAATTCACTGTTGCTGTTCAGCTTTAGTTTTCTTTGCATTCTTTCAGCACTCCTTTCTTTACCAAGTCAGCACAGTAATAACCATTTAGGAAATAACTCAATTAAGCTGGTGCCCCAAAGCCATAGGGGTTATATACGTGCCCTGTGAAGCATTTTCTAGCATTTTACTCCAATGGTGGCCTAAACAAAAATCACGAAAAGAAAAGAATTTCAGTCTTATTTTTTCTTTCAAGGAAGACATAAGTTGTGCCCAAGGATTAATGTTCAAAGCTGACAAAATTTTAGCTCACAATAAACTAACAAGCCAGTTATGGGAATACATAGGTATTATCTGGGAATACTGCCTCCTTCCCTAACCCCCCGCAAAAGACAGTCACTGCCTATACATCCCACTGGTGTTAGACTAGGATGAAAGCAGAGGTTTAAATTGCCTTAGCCATGACTGCTGATATATGTATACATAGCATGCTTCCTCACCCCTAAGCCTCAAAGTCAGCCCCATGTATATGTGCCTGATGTGTGATTGTGAGAATGTTTTCAGTAATATATTGTAATTTGTTGCTCTTAGACAGTACACCACCCCTACACAAGCTATAGTAACCTTCTTTTTACACCTGTGAGGTCTGTGAGAAAAGTAAATAAACAATGACCACACTGTCCTCAGCTCAATCACATGCTATAATGACTTCATGTGCACAACTCTAAGGTCTGACTGTGATGAAATTAAGGTTGTAATAACCACACAATCCCCAGATCCCCAGCAGCTTTCTGTACACACACATTTGAGCAGGGCTGGTTTTAGAATGGGTGTGGTTGAAACCAGAGGCTATTATTAGCTTTATCCTAAAAAGTTCATATCTCAGCATTGTTCGGGTTAACAGCTCATTCAGAAAATTGATACTTTTTTTGTCCTCATTTTTCTTCAATCAACAATAGCTTTTATGGGGGTCCCCACAGAGTCAAGGATGAGTAAGGGAGCCCTAGTATCCATTTATACAGTCTGTTGAGTGAGGGCCGCCAGACTCCAAGAAGATGTAAGAGTCTGAATGTTCTGTGATATATATTACTTTTGAATTATAATTACTTGTTAAGTACATTTTTTACTGATACCCGGAAGAATAATGTATGTGTCCTGGCATTACTGAATGTGTGCACAGATAAAAATCAGTGATATTTTATACACACACACACACACACACAAGCATAAGCCATAGCAGTACTAGTTGTGTACTTATTTCAGCAAATAGCAATATATTGTGCAACACTGGTACTTACCACATCAGATCAGTGACCGCTGTTTAGCAGTCGTCAAACACCAGCAGGGGTAAGTCACTTATTTACCTCATTGAGCAGTAATGCATACCTATCACTGTCCCTGATTTCACAGACCTTCCCTGATTTTGTTCATACATTTGTTTTCTCCTGTGCAAAAAGTTTGATTTGCTGGTAAATCATTCAGGTTTACAAACACTCAATCAATCCAGACATCTGAGTTTTATACTTATGGTCCAAAAATACGTGTTGATGCAAAAGGTGTTATTCTACTAACTTTTTAAGTGCATTAGAGTAATATTTAAAATGTAGTCCTGATTCTGAGCCTTTATTCTATTTTTTTTGGGACTGCACTGAATTCTTAAGCAAAGGAATTGAGAGTTAAAGTATTTGGTGTTATGCTTGTATTTATAAAACTCCATGAAAGAGAAAACCATTCCTGATGATCAGAAGTATCAGTTCTTCTTAAAATACAAGTTTGCACTGAGAAAAGTCACTTTGGGCTACTGATCTCTCTAGTGTTTACCCTGCTCATGTTCATTATCAACTTCATCCTAATAGGGTCATATCACAGGCCTGTTCAGGTTAAAGAGCATAATTAGTAAATTAATACATTTTTTCTTCCTCATTTTTCCCCTACCTGCAGCAGCTTTTGTGAGGCCCCACACAGTAAAGGATGATTAATGGGGGCCCCCTATAGCCACAGGTATAGCAAGTGGAGAAAATGTCCAACAGCAGGATTTAACTAAGCCACTGGCATTAAGTCAGTGGTAAAATATTTAATAGAATTCTGATGCCTGTTACTTGACAAAACACTGTTACTTCAACCAGAAATATCTTTGAATTTTAAAGGAGGTATAAATAAGAGTTATCCATGTTGTTTATTAAGTATACAAGAATGCTATACTAGCTTTTGTTGGTTTTACAGACATAACAAAATATCAGGATAAGGTAACTTGCTGTGGTTGGGGGCCCCCAGGGAACAGGGGGCCCCCAGCGACCGCAGGGTTTGCTGGTGCCTAAAGCCGGCTATGAATGTTGCTGATTCAAGATTCCATATTTACACAGTAACAAATTCTTATATCAGACTGGTTCCTTAATTAATGCATCCCTTATATTTCAGGAGGACAGTTTGTAACTAGTTTAAATAGTTACTAATTAGTTAGTTGTTTACATCTGTAATTTGTTTTCTTTGAAAATATGATGAGAACTGTTAGGAGACTGACTGCAAGCCCTGATCAGCACTTACATACATACATACAAATGTTTCAAGCACAGGCATTAATGCCCGTCTAGCTTGCCAATATACCAAAACACTTGTTCCCATAATAAGTGTCCAGGCTGTTCTTAAAAATATCTAAATAGTACTTGCTTTAATGTAATTTGGTAGTCTGTTCCAAGCATCAGCTACTCTGTCAGAGAACCAATTAGTACACTTCTCATTCCTATAGAATCTTCTACATAGGTGATCTGATGATTCTCTAGTACTTTTTGATAACCCCAAACATTCCCAGAGGTAGTTGTTCCTAAATGCCCTATATACCTGAATAAGATCTCCTCTTAAATATCTGTTAGAGACACTGTACAAGTTTTGATATTTTAGTCTTTCATAATAACGTAGATTTTCACATCCATAGATGCCCTTGGTATATTTCCGCTGTACTCTTTTCAGTTTGTTTATGGTACTTTTCTGTGTAGGAAAAGCATATAAGGGGGGAAAAGGGCAAATCCTCTCTAGCTGCTGCATCATATAACTCTAAAAATCAACACAGGATCATGGGAGGTGACTAGACTAATAGCCCTGGTGCCCTTACAAGTCTAACCAAGAGTTTATCCCAAAAAAAGAAACCTCAGTCGGCACCTGTTGCCCCTGTCAATGAGGGACACAGGTGGAGCTCCCGGGACAAATTTGTGGTTTCCCATCCACTCATCAAGGTTGCACTTGAAGTGAGTCAGCGAGGTACTTGACATGTATGGGAAGTCTATTCCAGATATGGGGCAACCTCTGGGAGACAAACCTCTGTCTCCAGCAAGTTTTGTTGATGTTGCGTATTAGATTTAGGCCTTCTGTCTGGGTAATGCATGAGGAGTTGGACTTATGGATATTGAGTATCTCTAGTAGGTCAGGGTCTGATTTTGCCTTGTAGGCGAGACACAGTTCACCTCTGAGCAATCTGTACGATACTGAGTAGAGTGATAGTGATTTGAGCCTGTCCACATAGGACAGGTGTTGGAGGCCATGGATTCTCTTTGTGAGGTATTTATGTGGCCTTTCCAGTTGGTGCAGGTGTTTGGAGAGGTACATACCAAATGGAGTGTTATACTCAATTATTGGCCTAATGAGGGAAGAGTAAGAGAGGTAATAACCTCCTTTTTCTGGATGCAGTCCCTTTACTTATGAGATGAACCAAGTAAAAGGCTTTTCTGACCACTGCCACTACATGATGGTCGAATGTGAGATTGTCGTCAACCTGACTACCCAGATCTTTCACCACAGGTTGTGTGCTTAGGGGGTTGACATTGATGAGGTAATCAGTACAGGCCATGTTTTTGCTGAATGGCATGATAATACATTTTTGGGGGTTTAACTTAAGGCCATGACTTTGGCACCAGTCGTTTGTTGCTGTAAGGTCCTCGTGCAGTATGGTAACATCATTTGGGGAGTCAGTGACAGCACCCAACTTACAGTCATCTGAAAGCTTGGTCAGCCACAGGCCCTTTGTCTTTGCCTGAACCACTGAGAAGTTGATGCCAAACAGTAGGGGTCCCAGGACAGATCT
This sequence comes from Protopterus annectens, assembly GCF_019279795.1. Classification (NCBI taxonomy): domain Eukaryota; kingdom Metazoa; phylum Chordata; order Ceratodontiformes; family Protopteridae; genus Protopterus; species Protopterus annectens. The sequence goes on along the minus strand of NC_056751.1, from coordinate 254,924,385 downwards.
CTGAGAACACCACTAGTGACAGGTCTGCTGTCAGAGGTGGAGCCACCTATCTTGACCTTGTGGGTCCTATCGGTGAGCCAGTTGGCCACCCACCTGATAAGATAGAGATTTACACCAAGTTGTGTTAGCTTTTTGATGATGCTGGAGTGGGGGGTTGTGTCAGAGGCCTTGGCCAAGTCAAGGTAAGCTGTATGTACTGACTTTCCTTCAGCCAGGGCCTTGGTGACAGTCTCAAAGAAGTCAACCAGGTTCAACAGGCAAGATCTGCCCTTGACTAATCTGAACTGTGTGGGGTCAAGTGCTTGGAGATTGCCTATGTCCTTGTTTATGAGATCCATAATCCTACACTCCATGGCTTTATAGATCAAACTTATCAAGCTAATGAGGTGATAGTTTCCCGGGTCAGTAATGGCACCACCTTTGTACAAGGGGATGACAATGGCAGTTCTCCAGTCTGCTGGAATGAAGCCTGTACTTAGGCTGTGGTTGAATAGGGTGCTCAATGGTGAAGCTAGTTCTTGCTAGAGATGGTCAGAATACAGCCTGGGATACTATCAGGTCCCATGGAAGCTGTGTTCTTTGCCTTGGATAGGGGCTTTAACACTTCATCTACAAAGATGTGAGGTGTAGGACAAGTATCAGGGATATCAAATAGGCCATTGGGGGAGATAGGTTCATATCAGCTAGCAGGTTGGCTAAGTCAACAGGCACAGTGTAAGTGATACAATTAAGTACTAATTCAGAACAAACCTGGGCTTTGCCATGGGGGTTCCTGATGTAACTGTAGAAGGCTTTGTGGTTTCCCTTTGTTTCAGAGGTGAGTTTCAATTCATAACTGACTTTTGGAGGTTTTTACTGTGATCTCATTTCCTTGTTGAAGCTGAGGAGGGAGATTTTCCAATTTGGAATTTGTTCCTTTTTACCTTGGGCAACAGTTTCTTCCTTTTGTTGTAAAGCCTGTTGATAGAAAATGTCCACCAGACAGATTTGTGTTTCCTTGAGGAGCAGGTTTTAGTTCTGTTGGATATGGCTGAATTCATGCAGTTGTACAGGTGCTTGTATACTGCATTGGCATACTGTTCAGCATAGCTGTCTGCATCCTCTGAGGGGGGCAGTGGTGTGAAGTTACTTATATCCTCCCTTAGGAGGTTATAGTCAGCTTTTGGTAATTTTTTTGTCCTGATTACAGCTGGGGGGGGGGGGGATAGAAACTTCAAATGAGACAGACCAATGATATGATCTCACCAGGGATGAACATACTATGGGAGTGGTGCAGCGGTCACCCATGTTGGTGAGAACCAAGTCCAGAATGTATTCTCCCCTTGTGGGGGATGAGATGAGCTGGTCTAGTGCATTAGAATTGATGAAGTCAAGAAATCGTTGGGTGAGTGCATTAGTGCAGGAATAGTTCACCCAGTCTATGGTGGGGTAGTTGAAGTCACCATGAATCAGGGTATTAGGAGGGTACTTTGATGGAGTCAAGTATGTCCAAGTAGGAGGAGGAGTGGAGTCATGGAGGGGGTCTATAGCTGGTTATAACTTGGATGGGTGTCTTGCCAACTGTCAGTTGCACCTGAAGTAATTTCAGTGCATCATGCTGGCAAACCAGTCTTGAGATGTGCCTGTCCTTAATGAAGATAGAGATTCCACCACCCTTTCATCTTTCTGATCTCATTTTGGGGTCGGAAAATGTGGAATGAGGTACTGCCTGGTAAGGCAGGGGTGCTCTCTGCAGCCCTGAACTACATTTCTATGACCGCAAAGGCACTGGCATCTTCCAGTGTGAGGAGAGCCTCTAGTGAGAGCATTTTCAGGTTAAGGCTCGTAGCATTAAGCAACATGATCTTTAGTTTGCTTTCTGACAGATCTTTTATGTTGAAAGATATGTCTTTGGGACATAGCCTAAAAAAGGCACAATGGGGTAGGCAAGATCCTTGGCCAGGATCTGGAATCCCAGGGGTGACATGTGGATGCCATCTCTGGCAAACTATCGAGGCCTGTCAGCCATGTCATCCCAGGCAGACAGATGCTGGATCCCCTTGGAAAGACACTAGAAACTAAGCCAATCATTGAATTAAATTATTTTTTGTTGGTATTGTGGCATAATTCTTTGTGAAGGTAGGATGCTGCTTAGGGCTTGGGTCATACCTGCCCAGGACATATACTCTGAGAGCTCAATCATGTCACTCTTCATATAGTCCAGAGAGGTATGTCTCAAGTCATTCACACCAACATGGAAAATGACAGTCATACTTGTACCTGTCGTGAAGAGACTTAAGTGCATGCATGATGTGGCAGATTCTGGCACTCAACAGACAAGTGACTGTGAACTTCTCCTTGTTGATCCTGGTGAGGGGGGACATCAGTGTGTCTCAAAACTGTCACCAATGACTATACATCTCAACTGTACAGATTTTTGCAGAATGTCCAGATTTTTGCCTCACATTTTTGGCCCATTTCTCATAGATTTGTGGTTTTCTGGCAAATCATTGACAGATTATTCCGGGTTGAAGTCAGGAAATAATGCTAGCCATTTGAGTTTCAGACTTCATACCCTTCAGAAAATGTATGCTAATGCAAAACCTGCTAATCTATCAGTTTTTTAAGTTTGTAAGAGCAATATTTAAAAAGTGTCTCTATTTTGGGCCCCCCCCCATTATTGATGGCTTTGTTCAGATTTCTTGAGAGGTATGCCATTGATTAGTATGTTTGTTTTATTGTTATGCCTTATGGGCTGTGTTTGTGAGACACTGGTATGTTGTCTGCTGTGTGTAATGGATTTGGTGTTGTGTGTGGAATGTTTGTGAGTGTGTTTTGGGGGTCTCTGTTCTTTAGGTAAGTTTTTATTGAGGACCTCTGCATAGCTGTGTGTGTGTTGTGCTTAGCTATGTGATGTGGGTGCTGTGGTGTTTGTGCTGGCAGTCTTCTCTTTGTCAGGAGTACTGACTGTGACGTGGGAGAGCATGGATTCCAGGTTACTGATGCAGATGCATTTCTCCCAAGTAGAAGAAGTATGTACTAGGAGAAGAGGGCTGTCAGTGAAGATGAGTCAGTTGCTACACTGTCTCAGTATGCCCATGTCGATCAGGCTGGGAGGAGAAACTGATGGAAATTGTCCAGACTTATGGAGAGAGGGTTTTGATAAGGGTTTGCCCACAACAGTGTAGACCACAAAAAACTTCTTAAATGTAAAATAACTGGCCTGAAGCAAAAGTGCTAAAACCAAAACTTAGATGTGTAGACCAGCAGATAAATTTAATCAAGTTACTAACAAGCAGTGTTAAATGCAGAATAAGAGCACCTGAACTACACAGCAAATCAAAATAAGGTATTAAAGTAGGTAGAATACAGTTACAGTAAGAGCAGCTCTCTCTGTACACAGTAGATAGAGCTAATGAGATGAGACTAGTAGGAGTGTCCAAAAATCAAAGAAGCAAGAGTTTAGTCCTTCCCAAATGATCTCACTGTACTCAGCTGAGTGAGCAAATGAGATGGGTCTGGAAGGAGTGTCCAAAGACAAATTTACACCAGGGGCAGGCAATTCCAAAACCACCAAGTTTAAAAATACAACAACACTTGGGCGGAAGGTTGGGGAAAAAAATTGCAGAGAGAGAGTGAGAGAGAAAGAGACCACCAAAATTCAATTAATATTAAATGAAACAAAAAATAAATGCAATGCAATTTTGTTAACTATCACTGAAACAGAACAAGTGCAAAAAGTATACTTATATCAGCTTTGTATGTCCATATGGTTTTAGAATGAGTCACAGCCAGCTAAACAGCTCTGCTACTGAGCACAAATATACAGTAATGTAATGATACCAGTATATAAACAAAGGATAGACCCCCCAGGCTATCAGATAAACACAAAACTTCACAGAAAGTTAAACAACCCGCACTATGAAACCAGCTGGCTTACAGCTCAAGTGCTGAACTAGCCCTGAGAAACAAACTGCAGAGAGAAAGACCACCAATATTCAATTAATATTCAATGAAACAAATAAATAAATGCAGTACAGTTTTGTTAACTATCACTTAAACAGAACAAGTGTAAAAAAGTATACTTATAACAGCTTTGTATGTCCAGATGGTTGTAAAATCAGTCACAGCCAGCTAAACCGCTCTGCTACAGGTTGAGTAATTTCCAGTAAAATGTAGTTCTGTTCTTATAATTGGGTAATGCAAAAAAAAAAAAAAAAAAAAAAAAGCTTACAGTATTTGTATATTACAACATTATATTAAAAGTAAAAAGCTGATGCATGTTTTAGGAATTCATGGAAATGAATACCTGCAGTATTTCATTGTAATAATTGTCCCTAATCATAATGAAAACAGACTAGTAGAACATTTCTAGCTTGTAAGTGTGTCGTTAGTTTTCTCTCTGTACTGATAGACTAAAATACATATTTCTCCATTGTGTGAAGATAGATGCTCCACACCAGTGGTCACCCCCTCATTGGTCAGGTCTGACCATAAGCAAATCAACCTTGACATCCACATCCCACCCCCACCCCCCAGTAAGGAAACCTCCTTAAATAACATCTCCAAAGCCAACTTCGTGCTACTGAAGTCAGAAGTGACAAAGTTCATGACACCCATGCAGATGGGATCTGAAAGTTCGACTGCAGAATCCTACACTAAGGCACTGTACGAGCACATCCACTCGTGCATGAATCGTGCCATTCCAAATAGAACCAAGATGCTGTTCTCCAAAAAAAGAAAGCCAATCTGGTGGTCCCCTGCTATAAACAAACTATACAACAGAAGGAAGAAACTGTTGCAGAAGAGAGGAAAATCCCAGGATGCAAAAAACTCCCTCACCAGCCTCAGTAAGAAGCTGAGATCCATCATAAAATCCTCAAAAGCTAGTTACAAAAATAAAATTGCCAAAGATTCCAAAGACAACCGCAAGGCATTCTACAGTTATATCAAGAATCTAAATGGCATTGCTCAGATCTGCTGTGAGCTACAACAGAATGGCATTAAATATACTGATCCAAAGGATATTGCCAATATCCTGGCAGATCAATTTAGCGCCAACTTCACCCCCCTCTCACCCCCTAAAGGGCCCATCTCAATACCAAAAGATTGCCAAATTCCGGTAATCACGGCCACACAGGTAGAAACTGCACTCTCCAAAGCTAAGAATACAGCATCCATGGGACCAGATGACATCCCAGGCTGTGTACTACATGAACTACAAAATGAACTGGCACATCACCTAAGTGTCATGTTTAATCATAGCCTCACCTCAGGCTCCGTGCCCACTGAGTGGCGCACAGCTACAGTTATCCCACTCCACAAGGGGGGATCTACTTGGATCCAGTCTGACAAGCCTGATCTGCAAGGGCATGGAACGCATTATAATTGAACTTATAAACAAAGACATTGGCAACCTTCAAACACTGGACCCCACCCAGTTTGGGTTTGTGAAGGACCGATCTTGTCTCCTGAATCTGATTGACTTCTTCGAATCAGTCTCCAGAGCTGTGGATGAGGGTAAGGCGGTCCACACAGCCTATCTGGACCTCGCCAAGGCCTTCAACACCATCCCCCACCCTGGAATCATAGATAAACTTACTAAGCTGGGCATAAATCCCTACGTCACTCGATGGGTTGCTAACTGGCTTACTGACAGAACCCAGACTGTAAAAGTAGCCGTCTCCAAATCCAGCTCCAGACAAGTGACAAGTTTAGTACTTCAGGGTTCAGTCCTGGGACCACTCTTGTTTGCATCTACTTCTCTGAAGTACAGGCCAACACTAAGGGACTCTGGCTAACAAAGTTCGCAGTTGACTGCAAACTGGGAGCCATTATTGAATCCCCAAATGATGTGGATATTCTACAAAAGGGCCTTACAGAAACAGATGCCTGGTGCCAGAGCCATGGGCTCAAGCTTAATGCCAAGAAATGTATAGTTATCCCCTTTGGAAAAAAACATGTAGCCATGAATTACCACATAGGTGACAGTACACTAAACATTGAAAGTGTGATGAGAGACTTAGGGGCACAGGTGGACAGTGGTCTCACTTTAGATAACCACATCGCCACAACAGTCAGGAAATCCTTCTATGTGGCACACCTCATCACTAAGGGCTTTTCATCCAGAAAAAAGGAGGTCATTGTCCCACTGTACTCATCCCTCATTAGACCCATTATAGAGTATAATGCCCAGTTTGGTATGTATCTCACAAGACATCTGCAACAGCTGGAAAGGCCACAGAAATACCTCACTAAAAGAATCACAGGCCTAAAGCAGATGCCATATGCTGACCATCTAAAACAACTCCAGCTATACTCTGTGGCATATCGTCTACTCAGAGGCGATCTCTGCTTAACATGCAAGGCCATGTCAAACCCTGAGCTGTTGGACATGCTTCACTTAAAGAAATCCCAATCCCTCAGAGCCACACACTCCAGGGATCTAAACCTTGTCATCACAATGAACAAAACATGCTGGAGGGATAGGTTCCTGACCCAGAGACTCCCCATAATCTGGAATAGACTGCCCATACATGTCAAGCAGAGCGCCTCGTTGGCCCTCTTCAAAAGGAACCTTGATAATTGGATGGGAGATAGGAAAGTCATCCCGGGGATCATGTCAGTCACCCTGCTAGACAGGGGTCCAGAGAAGTAAATATTGTGGGAAGAAATATCCAGGGAATTGTTATGGCTAGGCTTGTATAGGCCCTAGGGCTGATAGCCTAGTACCAACCTATGAATCTATGAACTTATTAACATAACTGGTGCATTTTTACATATGCAAAACAAATAGTACCTCACAGTTTATTATTCATGATACAGATCCTTGAAATCAGTGAGCTGTTTTACTCTTGGGTGACTTTCAATTTCCCTCCCATATGAAATCATGCCACATGGGCCTATGGTTAATCATCAAATGGACTAACCATCGAACCTCACATCATCAAAAGCAAACCATTGAACATCCATTCCTCGAACATGCACTTCATCGAACCTGTGAGATGGGGAAAGTAACTAGTTGGCCAACACTTCCCCATCTCACTTTTCCCCAGTGTAGTGCAATCTCGGAGTTGGTACATATAGTTAGGGGGTGTGGGGGCAAGCCCACCCAACCTGGGTGGGCTTGAAATACAGCCGTTTGTGAGACAAGGAAGTGTTGGCCAACTAGTTACTTAACCCGTCTCACAGGTTCAGTGAAGTGCACTTTGGAGGCATGGATGTTTAATGGTTTGTTTTCGATGATGTGCCATTCAATGGTTAGTTCGTTTGATGATTATCCATAGACCCCATACCACACATGGGTATGTTGATTGTTCGTTTGATGATTATCCATAAACCCCATGCCACACATGGGTATGTTGATTGTTCGTTTGATGATTATCCATAGACCCCATGCCACACATGGGTATGTTGATTGTTCGTTTGATGATTCTCCATAGACCCCATGCCACACATGGGTATGTTGATTCATAATATTATACGAACATTGCAACAACTGTTAAATGTCTTTGCATGTTTTATGCTGCCAAATGCCTTAGCAGTTAGAATGTTTTCCTTTGTTTGCAGCTAGGTCAGAAGGCTATGGGTTTTATTCCCCACACCAGGCACTTGAATTCGTATGTTAATTCTGACACAAAAAAAGAGTCAGACACTCCTGAGATATTGTCAACTGTGGTATTATACAGAGAAGATAGCAGATGTGATTTATGTTAATAACTATATGGCAGCACTGAAGAAGAGAAGGGGGAGTTTCCCTTCATTACCAGGCACTTGACTGGGTAGATCATTTATAACCATGCCACTGCAATTCCCACTACTTGCTCCTCTTTCTATAGGAGTTTTTCAGGACCATACATTGGGTGGATTTACAGTTACTCATCCATATGTTTAGGTTGCATTTGTGTTCTGGACAAATTTCATCTAGTCAGTATAAAGGTTACCTCAGGCCTTTCCTAAATATATGTCAGTGGGACCAATTCAGAAGACAACTAAATAAATAAATACATACATACCTGAAAACATACTCTGTAGAAACATTCACTAACATCAACATCTAGCAGTGCTAGGAGATAACAAAGGAGCTGGAAGTGCATTAATAAGAAACAGACCTGAGTAGATCCACAACACTTTCATTGCTGATGATTGTTTGTAACATCATAGAATGGAAGCTAGATATGATGTTCTAGAAATACAGTTCTGGAGTTATAAAATGTTGCTGCTACTACATGTTTAAGCAACCAATGATTGGTGTGTGTGTGTGTGTGTGTGTGTGTGTGTGTGTGTGTGTGTGTGTGTGTGTGTGTGTGTGTGTGTGTGTGTGTGTGTGTGTGTGTGTGTGTCTGCAGTCACCATAGACCCAATGGAATCTATCCAATCAACAAATTAAATAAAAAATAAATGCCTGATACTTCCTCTCTCTTAATTATATGTAATACTGCTGAGAAATACTAATGCAGCAATAAAAAATGAATATGAATTAACTGGAGCTCTTCTTTTGTTAATGACTATTTAGCATGAGAACTAATGACATCATACCACGGGAAATCAATACAATGTACCATGCAGGTCTGCACCTATACAGAATTGATCCCACCCAACTTTTATGCAGAAAATCCAGTGAGTGTGTGTGTCTTTATGACAGACTGATAGAAGCAATCTCATAAGTGGGAATATATTTTCTGTTTTTCTATATAATTAATTATTTCTTCTTTTGCTTTCAGTTTATCTTAATTTTATGTATCTATTTTTGAGGGCAAGGCATTTTATAAGTTCATAATCATATGATGAAGTATGAATTATATCCTGATAAGTACTTACCCAAGTGCAAAAGCATTAAAATAACCCACACTTCACTATGTGATCAGAACTTGTTGAACCCCAATTTGTGATGGAACTACATCGATCTAACGGAAATACCAGCCTAGATATCCACTGAGATCACCAGCCTAGAAACAAATATTGACCAGTCCATAGCAATTGCAAGGACAACTAAATCAGAGATGGAAACTAAATCAGAGATGGAAAGAGTGCTTTTTGCTTACTCAGATGAGATTGGCAATCATTAGCTGACCGGAGTTCCGCTGTGGTGACCCCTTACCGGGAAAAAGCCGAAAGACAAACAACAACTATGAGGCCTGTCACAGGTTTTGCTGAGCCACCCCTCTGCTTTACTGAATGTGCCCTGGGTTTTATTTTAGCTGCTGTAGGTTTTGCTGAAGTGACCACACCCTTAGGCCTGTATCTTTTAACCTCCTGCTGTATACTATCAACATTAGCACTGGAAGGCACCGCATGCATGCTTTTCTCATTTGTAAGCATATGTGTGTGCTTTTCTGTATGCTCATATAGCTGACAAATCTATATGGCCTTGCTTAATGTTAAATCACTGTCTCAAATCAAAAATCTTTCTCACTGCATCATCTTTAATACCACACACAAGCCTGTCTTTTATCAACTCATCTCTCAGATCACCAAATCTGCACATTTTAGCCTTGTTTTTCAAGTTATATATGCTGCAAAGGTTTCACCAGGCTTTTGATCTCTTATGTAAAACATGTGCATTTCCATTGCAATATTTGCCTGGGGGTTGCACATTTCTCTAAATTTACATTTTAAGCACTCAGGGTGTTCCCATGTTTCAGCCTATGCCACAATATGGCAGTCTTGCCCCTCCCCTGCAAACACAGCAGGTGCATACACAAATGAATGCTCCCTTTCGATGGCTTCTGAACCAACTAGATTAAGCAAAATAAATGCTTTTGTACATGTGTCTTTATCAGAAAAAGCAGCCTGTATGAAAGTATCATATTCTTGCTCAAACACTCTCTAATTTTTTGCAACATTATTATCAAACACAAGTGGACCAGGTTTGTGAAAGCTTTCTGCCATGCCAACAAACAGTAGCATAGACCCTTGTAATTGTGTTCAAACATACTCCAGGCACTTGAAAAATATTCAACTGCACAACAGTCTCTTTGAAATGACGGTACTCTGCAAAATAACTGTACTGTAATACTGCACACACTTGCTAGCACTTTGCACACCAGATATTTCAAATAGCTTTAGTTAATATAAAAAAGAAGCACTTAACAAAGAAATATGGCCGTTTTCCCTTTTTTTATATATTTTATGTGATTCCAAAGTTATTTTAAGCATTTTCATAAGCATTTCAAGTACTGTTATCAATTATTTCACATTTTCGAGCATTTTGTTTAATTAGAAATTTATTTTGAATGTTTTGAATGCTTTGTTTTATATTCGAGTAAAAAAAATCATTTAAATGAGTTTTAGTACCTAGAATTATCTTTCTGACCTGTTTGTGAGTCGTTTGAGCTTCAGATGATTCACTCGTGTATATTCCTCCATTACTGATTGTGCACCTCATGGTTTTGACTTGACTTCGATCCCACTTCTGACACCATGTCACTCATTTTGTGTATTCAAATAAGATGCTGAGGCTTGGGTGTTCATTTAAGTTGTTTATTACACACAAACATATCAGGATGGATGACTGGAACATAAAACCTAAACGAACTAACTGATTGCTACACACATACATGCTTTCACTCCGGCCGCTCACTCAAAATGGCACTCTTGTTTGCACGTGCTCAGTACTTACATGCATGTGCCCATAGACTGGAATGGCTCTTAAAGGTACAACACACACTCTGATTTACACCCAGCACCACTGGTCATGTAATAGACAAGCAGCTTAGCCCTGTTGGTTGGGGGACATATCATATAAGGACTCTTCATATAGTGTCTCAAGATGTAGAGGCATATTTCAAAGAACCACAGAATCACAGAATGTACAAAGAAAATATCCAAAAGCCACTGGGTCATGTGGTCATTTAAACCTTACCAGCATTCTGCCTTAGAACTTACCTTCTTTTTCAAGGGGCAGTAAGGCATTCATACCTGGGATGAATTTATGAACACCCATCCAATTGTTTAATTCCCTCTTAAATGAAGATAGTTTGTCACATTGCTTGATCTGGACAAAAAGTTTGTTCCACAGAAGGAGTACTCATTGTGTGACACATATGTTTCTCCACTGTGATTTGATTATTTGCTGAAGCAGGTTCAGATCTCTAGCTCTAGTTTTTGCAGGACTGATTGATTTGTGGAGAAATAAGAGGTCTTGGAATGCTGGATCCCTAATAATCTGGAAGGCAAGAGCAAGATTACTCCTAAGGTCTTTGCGGAACATCAAATACAGTGCTGCGGCCTCAAACCTCTCATGAAATCATAGGTCCTTTAGCCCTTATGCTGTTGTTTGTCAGGAACCTTTCAGGTCTTTCTATCTGTTTGATATATTTAGGAAGACAGAGCACAATGGAGGCATTGTATTCTATGAAGGGTTTGATCAGTCCAAAATATACATGGTCAAGACTTCTTTGAACCTAGAGACATGGATATCCTGATCACTGTTGCAATGGTTAAGGAGAGAGGGAGATATCTTCCCATGTTCCTAGGACTCTCACAACATCTTCATTTTGGAGTGGGTTGTTTTCTTTATTATATACTGAGTGGAGGATATGTTTGTCAGCTGCAACAGTATTTCATTTTTTAGCATTTATATTTAACCCATTGCCAGTAATCCAGCTATTAACATGCGTAAGTTCACTTTGTAGCTTTTACATATCTGCGTATAGATAATGGTCACAATGCTGCATCACCTGCTGGTGTATAGGGTTCCACACAAGTGGGGGGTAGCTAATAGTCAGTAGGGTGGTTTGGGATTAGGGCAGTAATGAACACAAAGACCCAAATGAGCAAGAAATGTGGAGACTGCTCTTACTTATCCATTTTCTGGTGCAGTCTAATGAGCATGCCATGTACAGTAACAGATACTTGCTTCCTATGCTGAAGCTATTGGAATCCTACATAGTATATCACATATTGTTAATACCATACACAGGGAGGCTGAAATATGTCATATTGAGCATTTTGTTACATTGGAGATCATGATGACAAACTGCATGAAGGTGTCTGAACTCACATGAAGCTCAAGATCATAACAGCGCCATTTCATGTTCTTAGCATGTGTTCTTTACAATACAGCATGTGCATTTCATGACAAATGCAGAGGCAATAGGGTGAGGCCAAAGTATGAATAAGCATGAGGGACATCAGTGCAGGCCTTGGTCAATAACATGGCTTATCATAACAGAGCACTGGCCCGTGATGTTTCACGATGCACTTCTACTCTATAGGCTACTATACGTGGCCCAGCCTATGGTCACTGATATACATTTACAAATAACTAGTGGTAAAAATGCTTCCTCTGCAAGTGTATGGAGTTCAGCATATGAGATTATATTTGTCTCGCAGGCTAGCCTCCCAGTTCACAGGATACAACATACACGTTTGTGTACTGCAGTGTCTCTGGATTCTAACTGTCCATATGTGGCAAGCTATCCTGCATGCTCCCTGATGCCTGCGCAGATAACATATGTTGTGCCTAATGTAAAACATCATTCTTGGTTAAAATACATATGCTGCTTAATAACACAGGTGATCAGGATATGCACATGGAATGGCATGGTAAAATCAAGGCATCAGTACCTGGGGATCACTGTTTCCCTTTGCAGTGGCTGTAAATCTTAGCATGCCTTGGCACATAGGTTTTATACGAGGTACTGCTGTATCACTTGTGAATGGCATACTGTGTGTGCCATCTTCTTTCATGCTGCTGATTAACTTTTCTGTTTTTTTTTTTCTTTTGCTGTTAACATTAAGTTGTGCGAGATTCTTGGTGTAGGTCTAATATACCTCAGGCTAGAAGGTCACCATGCTTTGATACTATTATATTGTGTAGGTTTGCATACACATTCATCATCTGCCATGTTTTCCTGGGTTTGTATTGCAGAGCATCTCTGGATATAAGGACATGTGACTGTCAGATGTGAGCTACCACACTTTCATGGCTTACATTGATAAGGCATAGTTTGAACTTCTGCTTATCCTCACCCACTTAATGATGTCCTAGAATGTCCTTACTGATGACCTAATGCCTCAGTCCACAAATTTTCTATATGAAGAGTAGTACATGCTGCATTGTGCTTTGTAGGACTTAGCCCTTTTCTGAGTTAATGGCTTGATAGTTAATTTAATACCACCCTTTCTGGTTGATGTATCAATGTCTGTAACCCCCAAAAAGACTGTTATGCTAATGTGAGTGTAGCTGATATGCATGGGACATGTGCAGCCTCACAGAACATTCCGTGGCTGCATTACCTCAGTTGATGTTGATAACAACTTTATGTAGTTCTCAGTCTCTTGACACATGATGGCAAGTA
>NC_056751.1:254848602-254906102 GCF_019279795.1 Protopterus annectens | reverse complement strand
ATGCATTTTGTGATACAGGGCCTGTTACACATATCATTTTCTTTATTTTTTGTGAGTTTACAGGTGAGGGGAGCTTATTATCTGCTGCATATGACAAAGAAAGCAGCTACATTTATAAACCTGATTATTTAATAAAATGTTGCTGTACACATATCCAGTACTTTGCTATGACACATTTGTTAAGAAACCTTATTATATGTTTTTGATAACTGTACAGTTTGTGTGCCTCTAATTTCTAACATTTTATCATGTGACAAACTGAAATTAATGACTAAATATTGAAATCTGAGTGCAGACTGTAATACTCGGGCATGAGGTTATTAGCAAAGTAAAGGGTTAGAGAAGGGACCAGATAAGTAGCTCAGCTAACACACTGCTACAGATTTGTCATGTACTAGTATAAGTGGTAAGTACAGGGCATATGACAAACTAGGTCCATGCTTCACTGCTTGTGTGGAGTTTGCATGTTGTCTGCATGTATGCACATGTCTTCTCTGCTTAATGAGATTTCCTTCTTAAAAAATAAACTCGTTACTTAAACTGTCTTTATGTACTGCATTTATTCTTGCTGTTGTCATTGAGGAAGATGTGAGGGCCACTTCACTTCTGCCACTTAGGCCATGGTACAGTGTGGATACCTGTGTCACTGTATGAACATCTTATTTTTTTAATTTACTTATAGCTTCATCTATAACATACTGCACTGAACAATGTATGAGACTGTGTGTGCATTTGAGCCTAAGAGAATGCTGCTGTATATAATGTTCATTCCCTTTAACCATATGGATCACAGGGCTTCCTAACTTCTAATCAAAGCAGAACACTTCAAATGGCAGTATGTCATGCCAAAGCTGTTGAACTTCCTCTTTATTGAACGGTGAAAGGATCAGCAGCTTTGGAACTTTGATATTCAAATATTTGATAAAACAAGGTTGGACCATACAGCATATATGACTGTAGTTTATGAGGGATAATTGCATTAGGTTTTATCCAAGCTGCTCACTGGTATGCCAGTTAAGGACACAACCAAACAATGACTGTATCAGAGATTTGGTTCCTTATTTTTTTTTCCACTGCATGGAAATGCTTTCAGTATAATGCTTATTACAAGCTTATTTACTTTGCTTCTGTCAGTACTTGAGTTTGCTTCTGTGGAGTTTATGTATGTGCCATGCACTGATTTCTTCTTTTACATACAGATTTACTGCTTTATGTATTTATTTACTACTTACTTACAGATATGTTTACTTATGTAATGATTCATGCACATGATGTACACTCGTGGATTGTATGCTGGGGGTTTCTGCATTTATTTACTTACAGATCGATGTTCCAAAGCTGCCAACATTTTCACTATCCAGCAAAAAGGAAGTTTGACAACTTTGGAACATTATGCCATTCAAGCTATCCTGCTTCAATTATAAGTTAGGAAGCCAAGACACCCATTATATGCAGAATGGCCACACATGTATACACAGATATGTATAGGCTGCAGTACATAAAGCCATACTTTACATGTTTTTGATTTACACTTCAAATGGCCAGAAGTTGTGTGTATAGGATCCACATGTTTGAAAAGATTACTATATGGGTATGTACAATATTTTTGGGCCGCTCTTTGCTTTCACTGCTGATAACTGCTCAAAGACTGTGGCGTAATGCAGTTAGCCCGCTCCCAACCAGTTATGCCATTTATTTCCCATCACAAGGGTGGGGATGAGCTGTGAGGGGTCCATCAATTAGACAACCAGTAGGTGTGGGATGAGAGTTTTCTGTCTGGCTCTATGTTTCCCCTGAAGCTGCCTAGCTTGCAAAATCAAAGAGGAATGTGCAATGGGCTATCAACACTGATCATCCCTCACTTCCACAAGGGGCATTGCCAGCAAGTATTGATTGCACTGATGAAGGCTGAGTGCCGAAATCAGTATGCATTTTAACTTCACCCTTTGCGTGTTTGAAGTGTATTTATGTTGATTTAACTCTGGGTTGAATTAAACTCTTTTTGTCCGCGAGCTTCTTTTGAGTGCTGGCCTTCCTTTGATTTTTACTGACTTTGGTATTTTGGGCCGTGCACCATTCCATACATGTGTGGGGGTTGGAGTTGCCATTGCAAGCAAGTAGCCCTACACATGCTCCTTAAGCCTAGGAAGGGGTTTTCTTATCTACACTAAAGAAATCACACTTCCCAGTGTGATTCTTAAGCAACCACCACCTTCCCCACCCCACCCCCAGCACAGGCAAGCAGGCCAGGCCCCTTCACTCTTTGCCCACCCTCTCAGGCTTCTCCGGTACCGAAACCACTCACCAAACCATGGTTGCCTGTGTCACAGTAATGGCTTCATTCCTGTGCACTATGGAAACGGGCTTAGTTATAATTATGGACATAATTTGAAATATATGGGCTGCTTAATCCAGTTTGTAGTGATATCTGACCATACTGAATATTTTAATAATTTAAAATCTTTACAAAACAGCATTAAACATTTTACATCTTTTTTTCCTTTCATCCAGCACAGATTGATTAATATAAAGGTAAATGCAGGTATTTAATAAAGCAGTTACAGCCTCTAAACTTGACCATAGGTCATAACAGCACAGATCATTTTTTCTAGATTGAAGGACAGTGCATGCCACCCCTAACACAATAGCAGTATTTTTTTCTTTCTAATTGGAACATGACATCCTGCTGATCTTTTAATAAAAGTGGATGCCAGGATCAAGTACAGTCTGGCAGTTAGCAGAGAGGATTGTGAAAGGTGAGGCATACAGAGAAGGAGAAATGTGTGTATTTTATGTTAATATACTTTAATTTCAAGATGGATTGCTGAGTGTTTTTCAGTATGTGTCTGATGATTTACTTCCTGCCAAATATAAAAAAATGCTAGCATGTTAGAAATGTAAAAAGTTCTGTTCTTTGCATAAAGTTCTTTTATGGAAGTTGGAACTCATGCCTAATATGGAAAGTCATAAACATAGAGTAAGGAGATCTTAGCAGAAATACTGCTGTAGTGTTACTTTTTAATTGGTCAGTGATTGTTCTAAGACTGATACAATAATTTTGCTTTTAACTAGAAAAGGTATAAAGAGTGCATGATTCTGCTGTTCGAGGTGACAGGACTTGATTTCCTAGTCTCCTACGTACACGCATTGTTTTGCAATAAAG
This sequence comes from Protopterus annectens, assembly GCF_019279795.1. NCBI lineage: Eukaryota > Metazoa > Chordata > Ceratodontiformes > Protopteridae > Protopterus > Protopterus annectens. The sequence goes on along the minus strand of NC_056751.1, from coordinate 254,902,939 downwards.
GCTATTCCTATTCTCTGCTGAACTCTGTTGTGTGGAAGTTGTTTGACACCTTAACAGTTTTATGCCATGTAACTCTAATTTCTGATTCTTCTAAATGTTGCTGCATTAGAAATTGCCTCTGGGCCCATTGCCACAGATTTTATGTCAAGTAACATTCTGGTCTTCTACTTTGCTATCAGCAGAGTGTAAAGTCTCCACAGATAAGCTTTACTAATAATCCCTTCATTAGATTTAATTGTATGTGACCGGGTAAATTGTATACATCTGGGAAAATTGTATGTATGTGCAATCAACTACACTAACAACATAACATTTATTTCATTGTGGGCTGGTAGGGTCTAATCAATAAATACAAGGACAGAGTATCCTTGTCATAGTGACAGTATCCTCCTCAGGTGTGAGAACGGGATCTAATTAAATATAAAGAAAAGGAATGAAGAGGGTTCCTTTATTAAGAATATGAGTGAATTTATAATTATAGTTGCATATCTATCACTTTGCTATGAGAATGGGTTTTTATAATGGGTACCAGTAAAAGTGGTTTAAAAGAGCCAGAGTATGGGACTCCAGGCAAGTATACATTTAATAAATATGGATGAGACAGCTGTAGTCATTTGTTAAAAACCTGAGCTCACTAAAAATGATAGTGCTTTACAGTTTACAGAAAATATGTACTTTTTATAAGAAAATTTTAGAAACTCTAAAGAAATAAACTGAAACAGAACAGAGACACCAACCTCTTGTCGGTCAACTTTTAATGACTGATAAGAAGAAGGTAAAAATAAAGGAAAAGGGCTATGCAGTTAGAAGTTTAAATATAACTCTGCTCGATTACAGTCGCAGCTGCAGTAAACTCATTACAAAACTGTCTAGATGAGAAATCCCATTTCTGGGGTATGTATTCATCGTGATAATTAAAAAAGTTATCAGTAACACAGCCAGAGTCATCAGTTGAGGACTGGAATCTGTTGTCTTCTGCATGCTCTCTACTTTATGACCAGCCTGTGCCTCAAGAAGCTGATAGTTCCCCTTGTCTAAGATGGCAAGGGTAGGTAAATGCATCAGAAACAAGCACTTCCTCAGATACAGCCCAAGTTACTTCCAGTACTTCTAATGATTCCTCTGGGTTGGTTTATAACACTAAATTCCATCAGCAGTGACATTCAGTGCCTACTGTAACACCATCTGATCAAATGTCAATGCAAACAGCCAATGAAGGGGAAACAAATGCATCACAAACGTAGATATGGAACTAATGCTAAGCATGTGGGAAAATTAAAAAAAAAGATTTCCTAATAAACATTCTCCACCAAAAGCCAATACTTTGACAAAAAATAAGCAGATTATTACCTATTTCCTGATTATTACAGATGGGGAAAATTATCAGTGGACACCACCTGCTAAACCAATTACAGAGGAGGAGATAGATTCTGAATCTACTGATTTTAATATACCTCTTATACTATTATATCTATTGTAAGAAGTACCAGTCCAGCAAAAGCTTGAGATAGAGAGGCTGAAACCACCACAAGAGAAGTACACCCATTGACTGCAGTGGATTGTCAAGCCATTGTAGATTTTCTCTCTCTCTCTCTCTCTCTCTCTTTCTCTCCTACTGGGTCACATTCAGCTTAATACACAAAGATCTTAGAAGGACATGTACAACTACAAAATCCAACTACTGAAGATTTGAGAGCAGTATTAAAGGCCTCTACACTCCCTGACATTTTCAGAAAAATATCAGAAAAATCAAATATACATTATAATATTCCAAAATATGCAGATAATGGATTTTTGAGTGCTAGAAACACTTTTTTTAAAGCCATTATCACAGTATGCACTCAACCCCTAAATGGGTAATAATTAAAGCTATTCTGCAAAAGGAAAATCAATCTATTGATGCATATTTACAATGAACAATAGATGTGTTTAAAGGCTTCTCTGGACATTCAGAACCTACAAAAGGTGCGACAGCCAGCAGGTTTGTTTATTTAATTATTTATTTATTGACATCTGACTGAATGTTAAAATAAAAATAAGCATCACAGTGTACAAGGTTTTTAAAACAACCTGGAACCTAAGAATAAACTAAGCTAATCCACATTAACATTCAGTTTTTATTTTGTGGTTTTAAACTTGGTTTTCAATAACAATATATATATATTTTAATACATTTTTAATTAAAAGATAACATGTATAAAACAATGAGGATTTTACATATAAACCAAGTAGAATTTTAGCAAGTGTTTTGTGGTTGTTAATGAGTTTGCATTGGGTTAATTGTTCAATTAAAGGAAGGGGGAAGGGTTTATATATAAAAAGAAAGGAGGGCTGTTTTATTCTTTATTCTATCTGATGAAGTCTACGGGAGACAAAAATGCTTATTTTTCAAACATTTGGCATTTATGTGTATGTGAATAAACGGCTGTTCATTCCAACCTTGGTTTATCTATTTATTTTTACCTCTAAGGACTGGTGCTTCGTTTTTGTTGGTACAATTATAACAAGGAACTGTAATCTTCTTTTGTATTTGAGTTCCTTGCACACCATGTTTCATATCCTTATAGCATAATAGTTGTTTCAGATTCTTCTCATTCTTAAACACAAAGAATGGCCTGACCCCAACTACCTTTTTTGTTTCATTATCAGACTGTACGAAGGTCCAATTCCTTTATATTATTTGTTGTATCTGTCATGAATGCCTATTGCATTTCATTACATAGCCCAAGCTATATTGCTTATTTTCTTTTTCATGATGAGAACCATCACTGCATGATGCACCATTATTAAGCAAGTAAGGTCTAACTAGCTTATAGCATTCAGATTCAACATACTTAACACTATTCTCTAATAAATTCTTATCATAACCTCTAGATACAAAATCATTAACCATGTCCCTACTTCAGATCTAAAACCTTCATCAGAGATATTTAATCAACTAGCATGCAATAATTGACTTTTTATGACAACTTTATTTGTGTGTCTAGGGTGCATACTGTTACTATGGACATACCTAATTGTCTGAACTTTCTTCCTATGTATAGATGTATATAACGTACCACCAACTTTAGATAGGGTAAAATCCAGAAAATGTATTTCTTTATCTGAGTAATTCATATCAAAATGGAGAAAATCAGTTGTCTCATGTAGTTCTTGGATAAACAGTTCAAGAGTGTGACTGGTTCCCTGCCATAATATTATAAAATCATCCACAAACCGTTTGTAGAAAATTAGCTGGCTGTTCTTAAAACCAGCCATCATAGAGTTGAAAATATATAGCTCTTCCTACCTAGCCAGTACAAGGTTAGCATAGCTGTTAGCCACTGAGGTCCCCATCGCCACACCTAAAATCTAATAATATATAATATCATTAAATATAAAAACATTATTCCCCAAAACTGGTTCTAAAAGGGAACATATCAGAAACATGTTATTCTGCATATAACTGCTATATTTCATCAAAAACTCTCTCATATATTGTATTCCAACATTATTAGGAATCACAGTAAATAGTGATTTTTATGTCCATTGTTACTAAAAGAGCTTCACTGATGTTGTTAATTTCCAAAAATAATCCTAAGGCATTTAAAAAACCACACGTATCTCTAATATAACCATTACTAAACTTTGAATAATTGAGGTAGACCTCAGTGGCTCAACATCCAATTTTATTAAACCCTTGAGCGCTTTCGTCCCAGTATAGTAGACTTCATCAGATTCTGATACTTTGAAATAGCCATAGTAGCCCTCCAGAGACAATGGGTCTCATAGAGGGATGCTGTGGGTCTTTATGAATTTTTGGAAGACAGTATGTAATTGGGCAAATTGGATGCTCTGTATGCAAATAGTTGTACTGTTCAGGGCTAATTATTAATTGCATTAATTGGTCATATAAAGCTGTCTTAACCCTTTATATACATTTTATACTGTGCGGATGTTTGTGTCTTGGTTCATTCGTTTTGTCTTGATTTGAGATATTCTGAGGGTCTTTTAGCTGTTAACTTGGTGCTGTTTTTACTGTTTTGCCATTGTTTGGGCTATACAGCACACCCCACTGCTTAGCCAGCCTGTCCTTTTGCTATCATTACTCATGATGAATGCAACTATAATGAAGAACTTTTTAATAGTGGGTGAGAATCCTTTTTTATCACTTTCATCATCCTTTAAAGCTTCTGTGGATGCAGCTTGCCCCTCAAACACTAAATGTGAAGAGTGTCTGTGGAAGATGCATGATTTGGAAGTGCTGGTTCAAAGGTATGAAAGACTGCAATGACAGCGGTTATCCTTTTCAGTGTATATTGAGATGGGTGTGATACGTAGAGTCAGGGTCAGTGCTAGCATTTTGGGGGCTCCCAGCAAGTTTCAAGTTGGGGGGCCCTACTTGGGAGAATATAAAGTGTGACCACATTGCGATCACACCCCCTTCTCTGTCAAGCTCATCCAGCACCATTTAACAATCACTGTATAGTGTTGCTACATTCAGACCATTAAAAACACTTGAAGTGCCAAGGTACATACACTGGCATTTAGTACCAATGTTACATTATAAAAAGCCCCTGAACCACAGCAAGGTAGCCACTCCCAGAGGTACATGCACACACTGACTGGCATTTAGTAGCAATGCTGTTACATTATGACAAGCCTCTGTACTGCATGAAGATATTCCAAAGCCAAATATAACCGCAGAACTAAGGTGTGACATCAAGGATAGTTACAAATTTTGATATGATAAACTTAGAAATGTATTAGAATAACAGCGTTTGCATTAGCATTCATTAAAATAATCAGTATAGTCTGCAGAATTCTGACGTCCCCCCCAATGTCTGAGTACAATTCTAGATGAGATAAAAAAATAAAAATAAAAAACAAGGCAAGGACATAACATTAGGGATGTAAAACAATACACTTATGAACTAACAAAAATGGTAGAATAACAGATTTTCCAATAGCATGCATTGCATTAATCCACATTTTTGATGAGGAACAGACCAAAAATACAAGGCAAACATCTAAACATTGTGCAACATTCTCACAGCCCCTACACCTCTAATAACCTCTCAGCTTAACAATTCCAGATTGTTCATTGGATATTATCAAAAGTTCTCCTTCCCTCTATAAACCCCTTTTGATCCAGATGTGTTATTGTTGGTAGAAACAGGCCTAACCTTGCCATCAAAATTGCTATATAGGTCTTATGATTTAAAATTATTAGTCTACAGGGATTCAGATTTTTAAGATCCTTACCCTCTTTGTCTATGGCAGCTACAAGACCTTTTTTCCAAGAACTTGGAACTTCCTCTCCCTGAAGATTTTAGTTAACAAAAGTTTACCCAGATCTGCATTACATTTCCTTTTGATAATTCCTATACTTATATAGGTATGCCATCAAGTTCAGGAGTTTCCCATTCGATTGTTTTCCCAGAGCATATCTTACTTCCTCTACTGCAATTGTATTTTTTAAGATTGGCACTCATTCCCCAAGTTACTCGTCTATACTACTGTTTTGCCCTTCATACAGAGTCACAAAATAGGACCTGAATATCTCCCTTATTTCTGCTAAGGTCTCTGAGTTCCCCCCTTTAGAATTTCTTAATTAATCTACTGCCCTTTGCACTGCCTGTTGTTGCATAGCTTTGAAGATTTGAAGTGTTCACAAGAAATTATTGTTTGAATGACATTCTCTTTGCTCGTGTCCTTTCTTCCTCCATTTTCAGTAGTTGGGCCTGTTTGTCCTTCTTCCAGTTTCTAATATCTAATGACTCCCTCTTTTTATCTGCTTGTAAATCCTTAAGCTGTCTCATCAACCTCACTTAAATCATTCTCTTATAATCCTTGATTCGTATTTTTTTTTCACTTGTATTTTCAGTTGACACTTACTGTTATCCCAGTCATAGCTATTTCTGTCTACTGCCTGCTCTATCATCCTAAACAATTAAGGCTTTAGCACCACTGCTCCAAAGTATCTGTCAATAATCTGTAAGTAGGACACCTGGACTAGTGAGTCCATTTACATTTCAAGATAACATCTGCAACACAGTCATAATAATGTGTTATTAAACTCTCATTGTAAATGACCATTACTGTAGTCAATTACATTTAATCCAGCCTTCTAATAAGAGTACTGTGTATGAAGTGGTGGTTTAGGCTTCTCCAAAGGGTCAGGCAATCACTTCTCTTACTCCAAGCGTGGCTTTTCAAAATCCCACCTACCTGTTTTTGAAGCAATAAGAGTTCTACTAACCAGTTGTTCCATAGTTTTTTATAGTTATGCCATAGTGCTGTTATAAAATTCAGCTGTAATGATACTTTTGCTGGCATCTTAAAGACATTATCACCCCCATAACAACTTATATACAAATTGAAAGCCTTTCAAGATAAGGAAATAGTTCTCCTATTAGCAAATGGGTTAGCAACACCATTCTCATGCCAATCAAAAGAACTTTGCAGTACATATGCCAGGTTGTTGAGAAACATCCTCCCCCCAGTTCACTTCCTACAGTTTCAAGCCTCACCCACCTGAAACACGTATAATGTAGCATGGGGTGCTACCCAATCACCCCTCTGATTTCACTGAGCACACCAGCATGACCTTTGTGGACCCCACTTTTGTGATCTTCACCTCTTTGGAAAAGGAGGAGAATAAGGGCATAACATTACTGCAAGTATGAGATTCCACCCTTGCACAGCATTATATTCCCTAATCTAGAGGAGCCAAGTTCTGATGTGGCATCCAGCAACTAGAGTTCTCACAAAAGAGAATTTTTAAGGAAGTTAGTTGATAGCTGCTGGACTTGCAACATGTTTTTTTTCCTAAACATCTTTATTAAGCCATACCTAAAATAGAGATGTGGGTACAAATATATTAATATGAAAGAAAACAAAGCTGCAAAGAACATTATTCTACATAAATTGCTCTCACATATTCCATCTCCTTATATAATTTTCTTTTTCCTTTTTCTAAGGATCCCACCTCCAATTATTTTATCTCCTTTACGATATTCAGTACTTATTGGCCTATATGTGTTATTGGCCTACAAGTCTGAATCATAGGGTTAAGAGAACTGTGATGTGCTACAGATTCAGTACTTCAGAACAGTACTTCAGTTGCAGTAGATTTAGATTTTATTCTCTAGTAACAGCTTTTGTCAGCCAGTAGCATTAAACTTGGGCTCCAGATTACCTAGACATAATGACTCCTATTTCCCCGTTCAAAAGCATACTTTCCTTAGTTACAACAATTTGCCCCCTCCCCCCAGCATTTCTGACAAAACACAGTGTAGGGAATTTTAAAAATTTGTTACCTTCTTACATTTCCAGAACATGTTCCCAAATAGCTCTTTCCATCACACCTCCAGCATTTGCTGTCTAGATGAGGAAAAATTATTTGAAGTATTATTGAGGTATAAAAAATCTTTATGCAAACACTAATGCACAAAATTTTTAAACCTTCTGGACTTGCATAGTTGGGTGTCATACAGATGTATTTTTATTGTTCCTTGGTAAACTGCCCTTCCAGTTTCTCTTCCCAATCTTTTTTTTAACTTCCTCTGATTCATTCTTATCTTTTTTATGCAATATTTTATATGTTCTACTAATGATCCCTTTTTTAACAGCAGCTTCTGTTCTAGACTCATGTAAAAACTCTGCCATATGTGGTCTTTCACTTAGCATTTCACTGTCCTTTACTTTTTGACTATATTCTGTTATCAGTCCTGTTAGTCCACACATGGACTAAAGAAGCTACTTTCAACAAAGTACTTTATATAGTTCTGCTTGGCAACTGAAGAAATAGACAATGAGGAGTCTGGTGACCAAGTTTCCTAAAAGGGTGGAAAACACTTATTCTTACAATGGTTAAAAGAGATCTGAGCCATGCGCTGCAACATTCCTAGTGCATAACCGTGAACAGCATTAAAGATTCATCATTATACAGGAGTATGAGCAACTTGAGGAAACCCCTGTACTGATGGAACATCATCTGTTAAACACTTTGTTAAATTCTGCATTAAAACATCTGTAATATGCAAAACAATTTTCAGTATGAAAATGTTTTATTTTCTGAAATCCACTGAAGTTATACAATACAAAAGATACCACAGGAAACCAATGCATTACTTAATTGCTTATGTAAAGGCTTACTGTTTTAATGCAAGTTTAACTGTTACTAAACAACTGCTGACACAAATGATTAAAAAAAAAAAGATATTCAAGCTTCAAAAAAGTAAATGTTACATTGTGATTGATGTGCAGTTAAAACTGGTGTTATAGACTTAAAAAATACAACAAATATATCACCACCGATCCTTGCTAGCCTTTCCTCTGAAAGTTCTGTGTTAGGAGAAAAAAAAACTACAAGTTACTCCCTGGCTGCTGCTGCAACGAATCAGGAAACTAGTATTTACTTCCTGGCTGCTGCAGCCAATCAGATCCCTTGCTTTACTGAAGTGGACCTGATTGAGTGCAGCTTACAGGCAAGTTAAAGAAAACAAAAAACAAAAAAAAACTGAATTGCGCAGTGAAGTTACACAGCTGTGCAAATGTCCATGAGGCACTGAGCAAGGAGCGGTGGAAACAGAGAAACAGATGGCTGCTTCATGTGGGGGCCTCATATGCAAAATGAAATAAACAGTACACACTCCTGCCAAAGGTGGCTCACAAACAACAAAAATCCAGGCTTAAAAACAAGATGTGAGCACACCAACAAAGCTGAGAAAAGGCCAAAAAACGTCCTAAAACACTTCTTTATTACAAAAGGATGAGCGCTTTTGCAGGGTTACTGCTTCATCAGATCCATATAAAAAGCAACTCAAAGTAAAACATTTATACAAGTTAAAATCACATATAATTAAAAAATCAAGTTCACCTTCTACTAATTAAAGCTGGCCTTAAAGGAATACTAGCATTAAGCCCTGGAACTTTATGTGCTTGCAGGACTATAATCCATTTCACTTCCAAATTCTCCAAATAATTATTCACATTACCCCTTCTCATACCAGGTTTAACCCGTTGTAAAACTCTAAAATGGAATACATTATGCCCTGTTTTAGCCATATGTACTGCCAACGCATTTGTAAGGACTTTGTTTCTGATATTCCCAACATGTTTCAAAATCCTTTCCTTAAACTTACGCATCGTCTTGCCCACATAAAAACTTTGGCACCCCGTGCAAGTTGTTAAATAGACCAGACAATTACTTTTGCATGTAGCAGACAACCTAGGGACAAATTCTCTCCTAGTAATGGGATGAATAAACACTTGTTCTCTGACTATAAAAGTACATGCTTTGCATTTACCACAAGGCAAAGTTCCTAGTCTTGTCAAAGGATTAGTCAGTGCAACCTCAGAGCCATAGCATAGCATCCTTTTCAAATTCTTGTTATTTCTAAAAATAAAACTCGGACAAGACCCAACCACTTCAATGGTGGCTTCATCCGCTAGTAATATAGGCCAGTTTTTCCTAATGTTGTTGTTGTTGTTGTCTTTCAGCTTTTCCTGGTTAGAGGTCACTACAGCGGAACTCCGGTCCACTAATGATTGGCAGTAGATTTTCACGAACGTTGAGGTGCTAGCTCGACATTCAACCTTCAACGAAGGGACGCCCATTTACGCATGTGTTTCAAGCACCCACCCAACTGTGGGGAGGACATGCAGACTCCACACAGAAGGCACTCCCAGCACTCCAGCCAAGAATCGAATGAGAGAATCTCTTGCTGTGAGGCAACAACACTACCGCTGCAGAAGTCCAGGTCAGTTTTTCCTAATGATATCACAAAAGTCAGAAATATTACTAGAATAGGTAAATAGCAATTTAGGATGTCCATGATTCAAGTTACTACTGCAATGCCACCTGTTATAAATCCTGTACTTATTAGAAAAATAGGGAGCTCCTTTATCATTCCTATGCATGTGTACCTCCCTATGGACATCAGCTGTAAATCTATCATGGTATCTTCTATCCAAAAGATCATGTAAAAAATTATCAGTAGATTCACTCATACCTGTATCATCAGTGTTAAGGCATGATAATCTCAAGGATTGTCCTTTCACAATATTTTTAAAAATATGTGAGGGGTGCATACTGGATTTATGCAATACACTATTCTTCCAACATGTCTTCTTAAAGCACTTGGTGTCAAGCCCTCCCAAGCCATTCTTATGGAACGTAATATCCAGAAAATCTATACTGGTTAATGACCAATGCATAACAAATTTAAGGTAGATGGCAGTCCCTTCAAGATACATGGTGAATTCATTCAGTTGTGCTTCACTACCCTTCTACAACAGAAGAATATCATCCACAAACCTGCCATAATATATTAAATGTGCATTATAGACATTACTTTTCAGTACGTATTCTTCTTCCCATTGTGCCAACACCAAATTCGCATAGGTGTTGGCACATGGTGTACCCATGGCCATTCATTGCTTCTGCAGGGAATATCTATCATTAAAGAGAAAAACATTATAGTTCAAGATTAAATCCAACAGCGTACAAACCACAGTTATTGTATCATGACTATAATGGCCATGATGTGTCATATAAAGCCTTACTGAGTCTATCCCCTCTGTATTAGGGATCACTGTAAATAAGGTTTTGATGTCAAGTATGACTAACAAAATTTCTGATAAATCAAAACCTTGTACTTTATCAAATAAAGTCGATAGACAATGTTGTGTATCCTTCAACACTAAGGGGGCCTCCTCTAGAAGAGGTTTCAGCATGTTCTGTACATACCGGGACAAGGGCTCAGTGGCCCAACCATGCCCAGCGACTATGGGTTGCATGGGAGTTTTCACTAAAGTTTTATGTATCTTGGGTAGGCCATTAAATGTTGGTATCAGTGGATATTCAACTAGCAGAAATTCATACAAGTCAAAATCTAACAGCTCGTACATAAGTAGCTCGTAGAGCACATCCCTGATGGTACGTATACTTCTATCAATAACCTTTGCATCTATCACCGTGTATGTGTCTACATCCAAAAGCATTTCATTCATAGAACTTAAATAATCAATTCTATTAAGAATAACTACTGCGCCCCCTTTATCAGCTGGTCTATTGCTGGTACTATCCAATCTCTGTATTATTTTTTTGAGGGTTTCACTCTCTCTGATGCTGTTAAATTAGAGAAAAGGCTTTTAGCTCTACAAAACACTTCATATATATCTAACTCACACACTCTGACAAAAGTTTCTATTGTCTTAGATAAAGGGGGGTTAAAAGAACTATGTTTACTACATGAAAAAGTATTAATACTTACTGTTGAGGCATTGGATTGACCAAATAAACCTTTTAGTGCAACATTCCTAGCAAATAGCCTTACATCCAAAATAACATCATTAATGTCAGACCTTTTGGCTGGCATGAAGCTCAAACCTTTGTTAAGGGCTGCAAGTTGCGCTTCAGTTAAAGTTATATTGGACAGGTTATAAACAAGCTGATTATGTCCCTGTGGCCTGAATATACATGTTGATTCATTATTTCCATCTTCTTCTAACAGTTCCACCATGGAATGGTGGTTCCTTCCTCGAGAATGTCCATGAGGCACTGAGCAAGGAGCGGTGGAAACAGAGAAATCCATGGCTGCTTTTTGTGGGGGCTCTCGTATGCAGGCAGATAATCGGGGGCACCCCGTGGCTGTGGGTTCTGTGGGTGCCTAATGCCTGCAATTTCTAGAGGATTAAGGATAAATAAGATGCCAACTTAATGGCAACAAATATCCTAATCTATTAAAAAAATGGCAGGAACTTAACTTACAAACCAGCACTAATTATATCATCTTAATGAACGAATACTTTCTTGTAATTGAGAAAGAACTCATAACTGAGATTAATAAGTTAGAAGACTCTATCATAACTTCTGGGGAATTCAATGAGTTGATTCATGATTAACAAACTATATTAGATAGTTTAAAAGACTTTGAGAATTCCCTGATATCTGTGAAAAGACATAAAATTATCAGGGATGTGAATGATTTCAAAAACGGCCGCATTTTTTCATGGCCGAGAGACGCAGGAAAGTTTGCTAATAATATCCCTAATGAATGAGCATGAATGATCTCAGAAACAGGAAAATGTATTGAACCTAACAGCGCTTCTACTAGGTCCAATATGGTAGAGGATCCTAAAGAAGGAAATGCATCTATGCATATAGGAGAAGCTGTCAGTGCGCTCGACTCCTTTACTAATGACTCTGGACATAATGTTATCACTGATAACTTAGAAAGTAATGCTTCCCGTATTGGTATAGGTGGGAGAATAACATAGAGCCCACTGGAGCTACTGGTGGGGTTTTGTTAGAAACGACAAAAATACAACTGAAGTTACCTATACAGATACAACCTGCAACACGATCTGGGAGCAGAGGAAGGAGTCGTCAGTGAGAAACCGTGCAGAAAACTATTTCTCATCCACAGAAAGGGCTTGGGACATCACCGATGATAGGCCCAGTTACACGAAACACGAGAAACTAATTGGATGTACTGTTGTTAGTTTGTCTAATATTGTTTTTGATGTTGCTGAACTCAAACTTTTGGATAAAGGTTTATCCTTCATACCCTCTATAGATGGGATGGTACTGAATTACATTTATTTGTTAGAAATTTGAATTTAAAAACAATATTTAAGAATAACTCTAGTTATAACTGTGAATTTAAAAGGACTAGCTTGTTTGTACCTGTTAGCTCAGCAACTGTCATGTCTTTTTACAGAATGTGTGAAAATGACATATATTATTTATTTTTTAAAGGCAAGCCTGAAAATATTTTAATTTGGAAGAAGTAAGGAGAGCACTAATAAAGCTGTGTGCAAGAGATGATATAGTAATTAAACAGCTGGTAAGGGAGGGAAAACTGTTATAATGGATAGTAATATGTACTTTGACTCATTGGAACAGTTTTGATGGATGAACAAACATTTAAAATTATAAATAATGCAAATATGAATAATATTATATACAGGGTTAAGACAGCTTTATATGACCAATTAATGCAATGAATAATTACCCCTGAGCAGTACAACTATTTGAATACTGAGCATCCAGTTTGTCCAATTATATACAGTCTTCCAAAAATTCATAAATACCCACAGCATCCCCCTGTGAGACCCATTATCTCTGGAGGACAATGGGCTACTACGGCTATTTCAAAGTATCCTGACCAACAAGTTAAACCTTTGCTGAAGTTTAGTAATGGTTATATTAGAGATACGTGTGATTTTTTTTAAAATGCCTTACAATTATTTTTGGAAACTAACAACATCAGTGAAGCTCTTTTAGTAACAATGGACATAAAATCACTATTTACTGTGATTCCTAATAATGTTGGAATACAATTTATGAGAGTTTTTGATGAAACATAGCAGTTATACACAGAATAAAATGTTTCTGATACGTTGCCTTTTAGAACTGGTTTTGGAGAATAATGTTTTTATGTTTAATGATTTTATATATCATCAGATTTTAGGTGTAGCGATGGGGACCTCAGTGGCTAACAGCTATGCTAACCTTGTACTGGCTAGGTAGGAAGAGCTATATATTTTTAACTCTACAATGACTGGTTTTAAGAACAACCAGCTAATTTTCTACAAATGGTTTGTGGATGATGTTATAATATTATGTCTGGGAACCAATCACACCCTTGAACTGTTTATCCAAGAACTACATGAGACAACTGATTTTCTCCATTTTGATATGAATTACTCAGATAAAGAAATACATTTTCTGGATGTTACCCTATCTAAAGTTGGTGGTACGTTACATACATATATACATAGGAAATACGTTCAGACAATTAGGTATGTCCATAGTAACAGTATGCACCCTAGACACATATATAAAGGTGTCGTAAAAAGTCAATTATTGCATGCTCATTGATTAAATACCTCTGATGAAGGTTTTAGATCTGAAGTAGGGGACATAATCAATGATTTTGTATCTAGAGATTATGATAAGAATTTATTAGGGAATAGTGTTAAATATGTTGAATCTGAACGCTATATGAGTATTAGGGCAGGGTATGGCTCTATTGCATGATAATTAGGAGGGCAGGGTATGGCAGTTTTGCATGTGGATTAGGGCAGGGTATGGCAGTATTGCATGAGGATTAAGAGGGCAAGGTATGGCAGTATTGCATGAGGATTAAGAGGGCAGGGTATGGCAGTATTGCATGAGTCTTATGGCAGGGTATGGCAGTATTGCCTGAGTATTAGGAGGGCAGGGTATGGCAGTATTGCATGAGTGAAACTATATTTTTGGAGATCAGACTTATCCCTGGATACCTAAAAACTGATCTGGTTGTTGTTGTATAGGCCATGTTATACCAGAATTAGGAAAAATTCTTAATGCTCATTGTAAGAGGGACATTAAAATCAGTCCATAGCCAGTTAGAAAAATAGAAGCTTCCTGCATTTACCATAATACAGTTCACAAGTCTGCTTTTAAAGAACTTGCTGACATGGATTTTGCTGACAGGGTTATTTCTGAAGCAGGAATTATACCTGCTTATGGGGTGTCAAGTCCATATGGGAGCTGAGGAAGCTGTCTAAGCTTTTAGAAATTTTAAGTAACTCAGCATTGTTGAGTCCATTAATTTAATTACTCAAGAGATGGCTGCCATACCTAGTGTGGTGCTACAGAACTGAACGGCGCTTGGTTTCACCCTCACTTATAATGGGAGAAGTGGGTGCTCATCAAAAGAAAGTGTTGCTCATTTATTCCTGATAATACTGGGCCATTCATTGACACATAGAAATAATTCAAAAAGTAGCCAAGCTTTTCCATTCCAAAGAAGCTAATAGTTCCCAGCGGGCATGGTTAACTGATCTTTTCTACAAATTGGGAGGAGGTACTTTGAATTTCTTTATGCTTATAACAATTATCATTTTATACTTAGGCTTTATTTTAGTCATAATTAAAGCTTGCATTCTAAAGTAATTAGAATCCAGAAGATATGTCAATTTACAAGTGTGTCAGGTTAAATCAATACCACACTGACTATATTAGATAAAAATCATAGTACATCAGAAGATGAAAATAAAGGTTTGCAAGCTTTTAGTAGGCTGCATTATAATATAAAGAAGGAGGAATATGAAAACAGATGTGAAGATATAAAATGTGCAACAGGAAATTATTTGCAGTATTCAGATTGTGTTTTATTCTATCATGACATAGGCATGTTTTTATTGCTAATAAGACTATATTTTTGAAGCAACTGCATTAAAATTGTTTGAGTCAGGGACATTTGCATGAAGAGTATCTGATAGCAAGGGGAAAAGTATCTGCTCATCTAAGAACCTATAATTATTGTCGAATCATAAAATAATTATAGCTAGCAGAAATATAAAGGATTATAATCAGTTCACCAATCATAATCTGCTTATTAAATGTTTGAGACATGGGTGCCAGAAATTCACCTCGAGAGCGAAGCTCGAAAGGTGGATCTTGGCATCCATGATGAGACCACCTAATTGAAAATTATCATTGGTGGACCAATCATAATTCTTTGTAATGCTTGGAGCTTTATCTGCTCCATGTATTACTAGTTGAAAGGAAAGAAATTGCTAAGTTTTTTTTAACAGTTTTGAAAACCATAAAGCACTTTCCAAAGGTAGAGTAACATAGTCCTTTACATTTACACTCACTTTTCATACTTCTGAACTGTCTAGATTTTAACAGGATGTCCAGATTATTGCTTCATATTTTGTCTGTTCCTCATAAAATGTGTGTTTTTGGACAAACCACTGAAGACTGACGTCACTAAATTATGACATCCCTTTTAGTTCTAGAGTTCAAATCCTTCAGGAAGTGGATTCTAATACATTCTGATCAACTGACTTTGTCTGAGAAGTTGGGAATATGCTACTGGGAAGGGCAGCAGGGAGAAACAAATCTTTTATTTCTGCCATTGTCATTTGCTAGTCAGTGGAGGCAGATTTTACTGCTTGGTGCTAGACCTGACCTTAACAACATAAGCAGGGGATGCTTAACATTTGTTAAGTTGGATCACGTGTCACTCTGGCACTTAACTGATTTGTCCTTTTCCAAATATTGGAGCATAATCAAACTCCATGCATTATAATATGTAGAGTTAATTTTTAATTGGTCAGTCGTTGTTCTAAGAGTGATACAATAATGTTGCTTTTCATCAGAAAAGGTATAAAAAATATATGATTCTACTGTTCAAGGAGACAGGACCTTGATTTCTTAGTCTCCCAGTTATCTACCTTTCTTTGCAATAAAGGAGATTATTAGTCTCTGCTGAACTATGTTGTATGAAAGCTATTCAGTAGTGTAACAGAATTAAGGCTTTGAGCTGTTAATGATCTGCTTCCTATAGTCAGGGATACAGGGTTTAAGTCCTTTCACCTCCATTTGCCTATTGTGTGACTCTGATCGAGTCACTTCACCAGACAGTACTCCTGTGTTTCTCTTGAAATGGGACATTTTGTCTGTTTTGCTTCCTTGACTAAAAAATAGATAAAATAAAATCATAAAAAAGCACAGAACATGATTGGTGGAACAGCCAGTGGTTTAGCACTATAGTACAAATACATGGCTATACGGATGAAAACTAACAGGCAGGAGTAACTGTTTCAATAGTACGGCCTCTAATGTGCACAGCTGAGTTGGAAGATGATGTACCATGTCCTCTAGGAAAAGCCGAAAGAAGAAACAGAAGAAGGTAATCAGCTCCTTAGTCCTTATGGCAGCATTAGTCTGATTTATGCATCGGCTGTGGTGTCATTCTACTAATTAAAATCAATTCTTTTTTACCTCTCAATATTCATCCTCAGTAAATGATGGCTTTGGTCCAACAGGCTTGTCACAATTATTACCACTGGTGGTTCCCAAAACTTAGGCTGTTTTTTTTTTTTTGTTTTTTTTTTTTTATATTTCCTACCCAGCAGCCCTTCCTATATAAAATTCTTTTGAATACTTTATCTGTTCTGATACAAAACAAAAATAACTTATTATTGTGGGGAGTAGCTACAGCATTAGTACAGTGTATAAACACTGCTCAGCTGTGAAACTTATAAATCTGAAGCAAATTCATTCGACTAGTTACTGAGCCTACTTATCCCAGTTTTAGAACAGGAAATCACTGTAGCCTTAGCAAGTTAATTATAAGCAGACCCCAAAGACTGAATTATACTGAAACACAACCACACCTGTTTTCACAAGGAGTGTATTATTTTTTTCTAAAACTTTACATATTGCTTGGAGAAAAGAGATGGGTAAGAAATCTGTTGTAGTTTTGTTGAATGAGTCTTTGGAAATGGGATTTACTATGGTAGTTTTAAATATGCTTGGGAATATATTTGGTGAAACAGAATGATAACAGTAATAAGAATGTGTGTGTCTGTGTGTGTATACATACATACATATTTATATACTGTATGATTATCTAACACTACATTGACATTTGCATTTATTGACATGTAAAACAGCATCAACAGTACGTGAAAAGCACGATTGTCAACAGAACACTATGTATGCACCGAGAAACAGCTCCAGCTAATTATATACATGCAAACTCCAAGATCACACAAAAGTAGGGAAAGGGAATATTCTCAAACCCAGAGAATTGTGCCATCTTGCACACCTGTCAACCGCCTGTTTTAGTTGCCCAAAAATGTATGTCTAAACAGATGCCGACCAAACACACTTTTCCCCCGACATCTCAGCAGCAACATATAAGTAAATAGGAAGTACACATCCCAGAGGATAAGTTAGTAAAGACAAATATAGGAAAATAAGCATGTTCTGGGAATATTCAAAGAATAGGAGCATTAAAAATAGACAGGTTTAAGACATGGAAGGTTTTGGGAGGACCTCCAAGTGAAAGCATAAGTTCACACTAAACTTTTGGAGAAAGTTAATTTTAGGGGACAATCCTGAAGCTTGAAGAAGGATGTGCATTTGCCTGGCATCACTGGAAACTGAGGAAAGCCAGGTTGTTGGAAATCAGTTAAGGAAAGTAATCTAAATGGATGTTAAACTATGTAAAAATGTTATCCTGAAGAAGAAAACGGTGACCTGTTTTCCTTTCTGAAGTATGAGTTGTGCTAAATCTGTGAGTACTGCTTATTATATCAGTGAGATTCCGTAAACTTATAATGATGCAGTTTCTGTTCTTTCCTTATTTCCCACAATCCTGAAAGTCAAGGGTTTTTTTTAATCTAAATTTATGTTGAAACCTGCAGTGACAGCATTTTTACTTTGTATTAATTTTAGCATCCTGAGGCAAGGGATTTTTGGTTTCATTCCTTTAATAAACCTGCATTTATATTTCAAAACAGATTTTTGTGATTGACTTCAGTTTTAAAATCACACAATCTTTCTACATTAGTGGTTTTCAGTGGGCATTTAATACAGTTTTATTATAAACTGTGGACGCTGAACATTTTCTGACTGACTTTACTCTACCTGAGCAAACATTTCCCACCTGGGATTTGGGTGAAAAGTTGTTACTGCTTAATTAGTTGCTGCTCAAAGGTTATAGAGAAGGATTTTTTCCATCTCCTGAGAAACATTGTGCTATCAGAAAGTGGTCGTACTAACTGTTTTTGCTGGCGCTTTTGCATAGTTACAACTGGGTTTGCATGTGTTACAGCTATTATGGAAGAAATAAAGTATCAGTATAGACTGCCACAGCTACAGATGATTACCTGGGAGGGATTAGAAAATAATGCAGCTGACAGTGCAGCTACCAACCAACTGCAAAGGTTTGCTGAAACTAGTGTGGCCTTACAAGAAAAGTATGCAGCCATTAACCAATACTTGGTCAGCCAGATACTAGTGAATAAAAATTGTCAATGCCATATGCCAAACAGTAGCTATTCCTGGAACCTTGAAGTCTGGTAACTCTGTGAAGAAGCTTGGTTCTGACAACAATGTGTAAGCTTTCCTGTGGCATCTGTAGACTAGAATACACTCTTCTCACCTTACTAGAGTCTATTTGAAGGCATATGTGGACCTAGAGGATGCTCAGCATCACCAAGCACTAATCCAAGATATTTTTGCCAATGCTGGAGCTTTACCAGAGGTTCAAATCTACAGATTTCACATGTGGACATTCACTGTGGACAGATCATTCCAGTTATGCGTGTTCATATGTCTTGGGTAGAGCCTGATATAATAATGTAAACAAAATTTTAATGATGTTAGCTATGAACAAATTTAAGAAGGCACTTCCTAATAGTTTGTGTGTGTGTGTGTGTGTGTGTGTGTGTGTGTGTGTGTGTGTGTGTGTGTGTGTGTGTGTGCGTGTGTGTATGTGTGTTTTTCAAAGCAATGTTCTGAGGAAAAGTAGAATGTTTATTATTAAACAAAAATACAAACCCTAAGTTTGAATGGCACACTTCCAAGTTTAATAGTAAGCCCTCACCTAAGTATGTAATTGTGCCTGCCAATAAGCAAAATACAGTGCCAGCTAATGTAATATGTTTTGAATGGCTAAAAAGGACACATAGCTAAGCGGTGGCCAGTCAGGAGCAGCAATGTTGAATTTGTACAACCTAACCAATGTGTTATTAAACAAACAATACATGATAGTGTACCCATGGAATGTGACAATGCTGAATTAAATACTAGACGTGAAATCATCTTTATGCCACTGTATATTGTTCAGCTTGTCAAATGTAATGCAATTGAAGACTCAGAGAGCATAACTACACTTGTTAAAACACAGTATATATTTAATCACAAAACTGTTGACAAACAGAAAATTGAAGTAGTGTGTGTGCATGAAGATAAGAAAGAGTACCTTAATACCCAGATATAAATGCAAACTTTAGTTGAAGTGCTACATCCATAGCTTTAGCACCTAATGTGACTCATGATGTAATAATTAGTCAGGACTTTCCACAATTCAAAGAGCTCTGGAAATTGTGTAGATGGGGGAAGTACAGCTAGAGATATTGTAAACCGGCACACATCTCTAGTATATATAATGCTGTGGAATTAGAAAGTTCAACAGTCACTAAGATATGAGTTTGGATGGAAGGAAAAGACAAATCTGATGAATCTTACTAAAAGCCTTCAGTAGATAAGATTACAAAACACACCAGTCAGGCTAATGGAAGGAGGTCGACACTTACGCTTACTCCATAAAAGGCTACAGAAGTTAAAATAATAAAGAAGACTAAGATATAAACTGTGGTAGAGGAGGATGCAGTAAACACTCTGGAAGGAACAGATTAATTTCAAGCTGAACAAAAAGAAAGGAAAGAAGCTGATGAGAGTCTTAATCAGGGCCTGCCTTAGCCGAAATGGTGCCCTAGGCGAAGTAGTGCTTTGATGCCCCCTAAGCCCCACCCACACCATTTCAGCCACACCCACAGGGTCACTCCCCAAGAAAGCCAGTCCAGTCATTTCCTTAAATTATTTAAATGCATAGGAAGAAATTTTCTACTTTAAATACCAGAGCGGGATCATGGTCAAATAGGGCCCTAGGCAGGGTAATAGACCATTCCTCCCACAGCAGACCCTCCTGCAGCAACCTCATACCCCCCTTAGCAGTAGCCCCCTCCTCAGCCATTCCAGTGTTCCGTTATTTCTCACCAGTTACCATGCATACTGTTCTCTTATTTGATTCTACAGTGGTTACATATATTGAAATAAAATAGCTCAAACAAAGATAGCCATTTGCTAAGCAAACAATAGTCTTGCAATGAAAACAGACAGCATAAGCAGTAAACTTCTCTGCCTTTGAAACTCACATTCATTGAAATGGCATGAAAACCCACATTATAGAAAATGCATCAGGCCAGTGGAAAATTGTTTACCTTTGGTCTGTTTTCAAAACAGACTCCTTGCACACATTTTTAGGGCCATGCATACATGTATTTGTTCTTTGGTTCACATTCCTGATTGCACTGAATTATGTTCCTTGTATAATACAGCACCACTTATTAGAATGTGTTCTACATTTGTAGTTTTAAACATTCTTTTAATAGGCAATGAAACAAAATGTATGAACCAATAACTACCCATTTCAGAAAATTTCAACCATAAAATGCCAATCAAGACTTCTGTCATTACAATCCACCAACATTACTCCATACGCACAATCTCTGCAGAAGTAAAATCATCTGAATTCCACATTAAAGAAATCTGTAACTAATGAAGAGGTTGCTACTGGCAAACAACTTTACATATCAGTGTTTTAGCTACAAATTCAGTGCCTGCTGTCCTAGAAAAATTAATTGCCTATATTACATTAAAAAATTGGCACACTGGTAATATTGCAGTAGGAAATGATTAACAAGTTCAGTCACTATACATCTCATACAAAGGACATACTCAGGAGTGTAGAACCCCTACCCCCCCTTATAATGCACCAAATAATCAACAATCATATGGGCACTGCAGTATCAGCACTCCATCTACATGGTGTGGAAGTAGAATCCATAGCCTTCTGCACCACAGGCAATTATGCTACAACACTGCTTTCAGATTCTACACCACAGTGTGCCATTTGATAAACAAAAAACAGCTAGCTGCACACTGAAAACATTTACAATTGTTAGAGTGTGTTTTAAATTTTAGTTTTGAACATTTTTTCAGTAAGCAATGAAACAACATGTATAAACCAATAATGACAAAACTGCTCATTTCAGAACATTTTAACTATAAAAGGCCCCTCAAACATCTGTCATTGCAACCCACCACTATCAGTCAATAAGCACAATCTCTGCAGAAGTAAAATTCATCTGAATAATTATACACAAGAGATTTTTAACTAATGAAGAGGCTACTACTGGCAAACAACTTTACATTTCAGTATTTCATCTACAAATTTAGTGCTTGCTGCCCTTGAAGAATTAATTGCCTACATTACAGTAAAGAAAAAAGTGGTACACTGGTAATATTGCAATAGAGAATGACTGAGAAACCTTTTCAGAAAAGTTCATAGTTACTAGACATCTTAAACAAAGGAGGGCACACTATGAAATGCAGAAACCTGTCCCCCCTTAAAATGCTGAGAATAACTGGCAACTACAGCATTAAATACCATGTCTCCATACCTCTCAACCTCTTAGCACAAGAAATCTGAATAAAGCCTAAAATAATGGGAGGGGGCAAAGACCCCCCAAACAGGGGCAGATTATAAATATTGCACTTACAGACTTAAAAAGTTGCTAGAATAACCACATTTGTTATAGTATGCATTTTCTGAAGGATGTGAAGGCTGAAACTCAAATGTATGACATTTAGTTATTTAAATCATCAGGGATTTGCCAGAAAACCACACATTTTATGAGGAATAGGCCATAAATATGAGGCAAAAATCTGGACAATTGAGAGGCATGCATACCTCTCAACCTCTTAGGGCAAGAAATCTGGCCAAAGCCTTACATGATGTGGATGCAATGGCCAAAAAAATAGGGATAGATTTTAAATATTACACTGTTTTTAACTTAGAAAAGTTGCTGGAACAACAGGATTTGAGTTGACGTGTATTTCTGAAGGATATGAAGTCTGAAAGTTGTCTATAAACTCAGCCCAAGACTGCCTGTGTACCACTAATGGCCAGAGGCAGTTCCTAAATGTTTTATCCCATGCATGGGTCTCCTCAAATTTTCTACAGTATGATCCCAGTTATCATCATTAAGGGTAACGTACAACTATCAACCATGGAATGGGTAAGGTCAAGCTAAGCAAATAAAATAAGTTAATTTGTGCATAAAAAGGGAAACTGGCTAGGCTTAAAATGTCCTGCAAGGACAGCTAGCCTAGTACTTACCTATGACCCTACAGACAGTAGAAAAGAAAAACATACATCAGGGATACCCAGCACTATGGATAAAAGCCTGCTAAGAATGTAACCAATGATATCATGAGCACCCAGCAATGCCAACTATGGAAAATATGGGGTGTTCATCTTTTTTCTTAGATGGGGATACAGATGAAAATAGGTGGAGGTTATAGCACCAAGTGATGTGCCAATGAGAATGAAGCAAATGGTAATTCAGTTATCAACAAAAGTAGATTGGGGGTATTACGGGTTAGTTCTTCAGCTGAGATGGCCATCCTAACAGGCCAAAAAATAATTTCCTCCAATAAAGATATTAAAACACTGTACTCTACATTCCTTATTGTATTCCGCGGTGGTACAGCGGTAGTGTTGTTACCTCACAGCAAGAAGTTCTCCCGTTCGATTCTCGGCTTGGCTTGGGAGTGCCTTCTGTGTGGAGTCTGCATGTCCTCCCCGCAGTTGGGTAGCATTCAAAAGACATGCATGCGTAAATGGGCATGCCTTCATTGAAGGTTGGGCATCGAGCTGGCACCTCGGCGTTTCATAAAAATCTACTGCCAATCATTAGTGGACCGGAGTTCCGCTGTGGCGACCCCTTACTGGGAAAAAGCCAAAAGACAAACAACAACAACTCTACGTTCCGTATTGTGGTTATTCTATACAAAGACTAAGAAGGTACTCAGTGGACTTCTTACTCATTCTTCCAGGACTGGAGGTAGACATGAACACTCCAGGTCTGCTAGCTCAGGGTCACTATTTACAAAGTCTCTGTACTGTATGGCCTAAGGTCATTTTAGCAATCATGCATGTGGCCGTCGGGAGGCAGAAAAGTAAAGAAGCTTTTGAAATGTGTACCTTATTACTAGTCATGAAACAAGATGATCTAAATTTCTCAGTCTTTAATAAGGCCTGAAGAAATCTACATTCTAAACCACACTTGCAGCTGGAATAGTTCTAATTATGCATTAGAACTAAAGATTAAGGGATTACTATAATAAATATAATGTACAACAGTAGAATTTAATGAATATGTTAATGATCTTTGGATGAGTTATGTATAACGACTTTGAGTTTGATCCCCATATGCTCAGCTTTCATGTAGCTTGAAGGATCAATGGGTCATCCTTAAAAACAAGCAGATGCATTTAGTGGGTCTTACTTTGTTAACAGCACCCAAGTAAAATAAGGAAATCAACAGTACATTACCGCCAACACTCGCATTCACCAAGAGGAGATGCACTTATATTTCTATTGCTAAACATAATGCTTCTTTTCAGGGAAGCTGTCCAGCAATGTTTCAGATAAAACCTGAAAAAATAATAAGGGAGAGACTATTTCAAAAGCACCAAAGACTCCACAAATAAGTTGCTGCATGGCTAGAAATTCTAGCTTTTGACTGGGATGTTATTTTTCACTTGCTAGTATAGTGTGTGTGTATACACTATACTAGCAAGTGAAAAATAACATCCCAGTCAAAAGCTAGAATTTCTAGCCATGCAGCAACTTATTTGTGTGTGTGTGTGTGTGTATATATATATATATATATATATATATATATATATATATATATATATATATATAATTATTTGGGTGACTTCAGTTCTGTGATTTACCAAAGAACTACACATTTTTTGAGGACAGTTGAGAGGTATGTTGCTTGCTCACTCACACAAAAACACACACAGCTAGCAGTACAAATACACAAACCTACTTTCTCATGAAGCAAGACACACATTCCTTCTCTTTCATACAGCAACTACCAACTTGTTTAAATTCCACACACTCCTATTCTCATACAACACAAACAAGCACCTTCTCTCTCATACACACACCTGCTCTCTCACACAGCAAGACACGCACTTTATCTATCATACAAACAGAATGACTCATTTAAATTCCACACACACACTTTCTCTCGCATACAGAAGCCCAGTTTAAACTACACAGACACACACATACACGTACCTTTTTTTTAAACCAAACGGCCACATGCGTACACATGCAATTAACCCCTCTCTTGAAGTGCTAGTTTAATTTTCGCACACCACTTTAGAACCCCTTCTTTACATCCACGCTGGCATGTGTGCATGTGATGCACACATGTTTCTCCTTAAAGGAGAAGACTCCACTACTGACGAGTGAAGTGTTTATTTTTTCTTTTGGTTAACTGGTGAAGCATCTGGCCAACCTGCAGGTATAAAAGTGGGAGGGTGCTCGCCCCCTCCCCCACACACTACCCTTCCGATGCTCTATGTTTTATTTATTTTAATTAATTTACTTTTCTTATTATGCATTCACATAATAAGAAAAGTAAATTAATTAAAATAAATACAGAAATAAATATACACATATTGCGCCCTTTACGATGCCGGCCTGTATGGCGGTTGCCTAGTTCGCCTATGCCTAAGGCCAGCCGTGGTCTTAATGTTTCACCTGCTATACCTGAGCCAATCAGGAACTGACAGAAACTAAACTCTAATGGTAGAGTAAACAAGACCACTACTGAGGGAGGAGCCACTAGTAATCCAGACAGAAGAAAACCATCTTCATGAATTACCACTTCTTGAGGAGCAGCTAGATGAAGGGAAGAAAGCTGTGCCTGCCTTTGTCTTAGGAGAGGCTATACAATCCATTGGGTCTATATTACATCATCGAACTCACAGGAGTTAAAATGACGAAACAAGTCATGGACATTCAGAATTGCCTATTAGCTGAAACACCTGATGTTCATAAGGATCATTTGCATATATCCCATGTGCCTCTGATACAAGAGGCTTGGGAGGTCACTCAGTGGAAGTCCTAGTTTTGCTGGAATTTTCATTTTGTTTTTACTGATTGGTTTTTCAGTGACCTTCTTACATATTGTTTTAGTTTGTTGTTTGGGATATTTTTGCAGTGACCGTAATGATAATGGACATCAGTTGGGTATAACAGTTCTGTGTTTCTAATGCTTAGTCAAACACTCTGCTTGTGCTGTGCTGATGAGTTTATAACAAGGCAGAAATATGCATATCCATAGCTAGTGGGGTTTAACTTTATTGGCCTGAAATTGTCCAGTAAAACAACGAAACAAGTCATGGACATTCAAAATTGCCAATTAGCTGAAACACCTGATGTTCATAGGATCATTTGCATATATCCCATTTACCTCTGATACAAGACGTTTGGGAGGCCACTCAGTGGAAGTTCTAGCTTTGCTGGAGTTTTCATTTTGTATTTACAGTTTGAACACATAGCAAAGAATGTAGTGTTTCCAATTGTAAAAGATATATCTCCAGAAAATTCATCATTTTTGGAAATCCCTATGGCGGGTATACAATAAACCCAGCATGGTTAAAATTCTATGGCTAACCTAGCATATGTCAGTTCACTTACTGTATGCATACTTCTGGGATCATGGAACCACAGCCTATAGTTGCACCTTACAAAGTCCACTTACTACCACTAGGTACTTTGAGACAGTGTACACAATGCCTTATGTTTACTAAAAGTGGTTATTCTTGCTACACTTTTAATCTGCATGTGAGAGATTCAAATACCTACTAAGGCTGGTGGCTAGCTACTCATCAAAAGATATTCTCAGTGTCCATGCCATCAGTATCTGCAACCACCTTATGCCAGTATGCTGCTCACCTAAAAAATACTTTCTTATGGTGAGGTACTTATGAAAGCTCTCCCAAATCCTCAGAAGCTTATACTAGAAATCTAAATCTTCAAGACTACATAAACATAACCTGCTGGTGTGATAGAGACCTCTCCCTAAGAATTCAGGAACAGTCTTCTCCTTCATATTAAAGAAAGTATTTATTTATTTATTGTTTTCTTTGTTATGGCTTTGTCTAAGTAAGCTAAAAAGCAATTTTACCAGCATTCTGGGTGGAGGCTCCATTAGAATAATGTCATATAAAGAGGAGGTTACATATGATATATAAAAATCATTTGTCAATAGAAATTGGATACAACACAATTTGGAAGTAACATGTGATATGTACAATTTATATAATTATCAAATTCTTCTTGGATTTATACATTGATTATAAAATTCCTTGTTTAAATACTACAGGTATAATCGTATGATGCAATAAGCGGAGAATGAAGTAGAAACATTTGTCTGGAGCTTTTCTCCCCAGGCATCCTCTGAAAATAGGCTCTGTCCTAGTCATACTTTCCAGGTCAACAAATGTTAAATACAAAATAAATAAATAAAATAAAAAAATAAAGTAAATTAAATAAATAAATCATATGGGGTAATATGGAGCTCCATTACCTTTTTAAACAGCAACCTGGATGAATGGATTGGTAAATACAAATTCACTCCAGGTATAGCCCCACAATTCCTCATTGAAAGCAATAGCATCTAGTGAGAATTCAGTAATGGGAACCACAGGATGTCAACCCATATACTCCTTTAAATATTTATCTATCTATTGACATTTGATTACTGGGAAAGTCCTACTGAGTAGAAACCCATTTTCAGTAGAGGCCTGGGGAGAAAAGCTCCACATTATTGCAAAACATTTTAATAACAATAACAGTCTTCAAAAATAAAACAAAACATCTGCAATTTAAATAATTATAACAAATTAAGCATAATATAAAATATTGGTTAAGAATTAATACAAGGTATATGGCAATTTAATATTTAGAGAAATTTTAGGCAGTTTGAAGAGAAATTAAAGGTAAGTTAATTGCAATATGAAGTGTGGGAAAACAGGCTTATGATATTTTGAGAGAGAAAGTCAGGGAGCAGAATTAGATAGCAGTAAGGAAGTAAGTGAAGAAGGGAGAGTAAGGAGGTGTAAGGAATGAAAAGGTACTGGTTCACATTTAGGGATATAGTTTATCCTGGTTTTGAGCAAGAACAGAGCCAGATTTTAGCCAGGAAGTTTTTCAGAGTGGTTTTGAAAGATGGGAGGGAGGGTATAGACCTGATGGATACAGGTAAGGACTTCCAGGCCTTAGCAACCTTGTATGAGTACAGACAATGCCCAGCAGATTTGCTAGGTTTTTAGACAGACAAGAGTTTCTCATCACTGGATCATAATGATCGACTACGAACTTAGTTGTGTTGAATGTTTTTTAGTGCTGGACAGGCAAAAGGATGCTGGGTAATTTTATATTGTCAAGAAGCTGTGTATGTTAGTTGATGTGGCATTTCTAACCAGTTAAGACTTTTCAGTGCTATACAGTGGTAGGTTATGAAAAGGGTATGTACTGTAAAATTAGCAACTTTGTTATAGCATTGTTCAAGTTTTAATTTTTGTGATTTTTGTGAAAATTAAGCCTGGAGGTTAGTAAGGATGGGAGCACCATAAAGAAGAGTGGGACGAGAGAATTAGTGGTAAGTGTAGTTTTAGTTGTGTCAGTGAAAAAAAATGTTTTTTCTCTGTAAAGCATCTCTAGGTTTTGATCAGTTTTTCTTATGCAATTTTGTATATGCAGGCCGAATGTAAGATTATCATCCACTATCACCCCTAATAGTTTGCTAAGAGAAGTGACTATAGTGGTTGTATTATCAAGAGAGAAGACTTGAAATTTTATTTTTTTTCATGAGAGAGGGATTTGGAGAAAAAAGTAGTAGTCTGGGCTTTTTTTGGGCTGAGCATGAGTTGTGAGTTACACAGCTATGTTTCAGTGGCTGTTAAAAGTTCCTGACTAATGCTTTCTTTAGTTATGTTAGGAACCTGGGTGGTAATTCCCAGATATGCTCAGAATTAGTCCAAAATGACAAAAAATACACCGAACCCACAGACATTGCCAACATCCTAGCTGACAGGTTCAGCGCAAACTCCCCCCCCTCCCCACCAAAATGGCAAATATCTATCCCAGCAGAGTGCTCCCCCCCTGACATCTCAGAAGCTCAGGTAAGAGCCGCCCTCTCCAAAGCAAAAAACACAGCATCAATGGGACCAGACGGTGTCCCGGGCTGCGTCCTACATGAACTCCAAGAAGAGCTAAACCCAAACATAAAACTACTGTTCAATCTCAGCCTTACTACAGGATATGTGCCCAAAGAGTGGCGTACAGCAACAGTGGTCCCTCCCCATAAAGGTGGTGCCTCAACGGATCCTGGAAACTATCGCCCCATAAGCCTGACTAGCTTGGTCTGGAAAGCTATGGAAAGGATCATCATGGACCTCATAAATAAAGATATTGGGGACCTACAGACACTGGATCCTACCCAGTACGGCTTTGTTAAGGGCAGATCCTGCCTCTTAAACCTGGTTGATTTCTTTGAAACAGTCACCAAGGCCATTGGAGGGAAGGTGGTCCACACAGCCTATCTGGACCTCGCAAAAGCCTTCGATACAATACCCCACTCGGGCATTATAGATAAGCTCACCAGCTTAAATATAAACCCCTATGTCACTAGATGGATTGCAAACTGGCTCAAGAACAGAACCCACATGGTTAGAATTGCTGGAGCCATGTCAGACTCGAAACCAGTTACAAGTGGTGTCCCACAAGGCTCAGTCCTGGGACCTCTCTTGTTTGGTATATATTTCTCGGAGGTACAGGCCAACACGGAAGGACTGTGGCTGACCAAGTTCGCAGATGACTGCAAACTGGGCGCCATAATCGACTCTCCAGCCGACACAAGCATCCTCCAAAAGGGCCTCATAGAAACAGACAACTGGTGCCAGAGCCATGGCCTCAAACTAAATGCGAAAAGTGTATAGTCATCCCTTTGGCAAAAACAAAGTGCCCACAAATTACCACATAGGTGGTAATCCATTAAGTACAGAAGGCATAATTAGGGACCTGGGGACCCAAGTTGATAGCAATCTCTCATTTGACAACCACGTGGCCAAAGTGGTTAGAAAAACATTTTATATAGCCCACCTAATCATGAAGGGATTCACATCTAGATCAGGGAGGTCATCGTGCCTCTTTACTCATCCCTCATCAGGCCCATAATTGAGTACAATGCCCCTTTTGGGATGTACCTTACCAGACACCTGCAGCAACTGGAAAGACCCCAAAAGTACCTCACCAAGAGGATCAAAGGGCTCAAACAGATGTCATATGCTGCCCGGTTAAAGAAACTCCAGCTCTACTCAGTGGCATACCGCCTGTTCAGAGGCGATCTGTGCCTGACGTATAAAGCCATGTCCAACCCGGAATTAATGGACATGCTGCACCTCAGAAAATCCAAATCCCATTGAGCTACGCTCGAGACTTGAACCTCAGCACTGAAATAAATAGGACATGCTGGAGGGACAGATTCATAACCCAGAGGCTCCCTTCACTCTGGAATAAAATCCCAGTCCAGGTTAGGCAGAGTCTCTCATTGACTCTCTTCAAGAGGAATCTTGATGAGTGGATGGGAGATCGTAGGTTTACCCCAGGTATCACTTCTGTGTCACTGTTAGACAGAGGCACAGTATACTAACCTTGAAAAAGGGCATAGCAAAATAAATTTAAAATGGGTGGCGAAAGCCAAACACATTCTGGCTAGGCTTATAAATGCCCTAGGGCAGATAGCCTAGTATGAATCTATGAACCATGTTGAAAGATGTGCAAATGACAGTGGAATCATCTGCGTATTATATTTGGGTGGCCTGTTGTGTGGCTGTATAGAGGGTATTGATGAAAATATTAAAGAGGAGGGGACCAAGGATAGAGCCTTGTGGTACATTGGTGGTGACTGGGAAGTAAGGAGAGAGCGTGGAGTGCCATTTTACTGACTGATACCTACTGAACAGGAAGCTTTTGAACCACAGAAAGGTGGGCTGAGAGAGACCTAGTGAGGACATTTGAAGTAGAAATTTGCTGTAACAAACTTTGTCGAAAGTTTTAGACAAGTCTAGAAATAAGGAAGAGACTAGTTTGCCATTGTCTCTACCTTTATCGACAGTATATATATATATATATATATATATATATATATATATATATATATATATATGTATATAAAACATCTAGGTTAGAAGGGCAGTATTAATTTTACAGGCAGGACAGAAGCCATATTGTTGTTTAGGGAATAGGAGTTCTACCTGCAGGAGATAGTCTAGCATTTGTTTTTGAATACATTTATCAAGTATTTTGGTGAGAGGAGTTAAGACTGCTCTAGGTCTAAAGCTAATGTCTGTTGAATGTCTGCCTTTGTGCAAAGGGATAATGTGTGACTTTTTCGAGAAAGAGGGAATGTGAGATTCTTGGACTGACCTATTTATAATGATTGAATCAGGACAGGCAGTGCTATTGGCTGCTATTTCTGGTTACCCACTCGGAAGGTTATCAGCCGAAGAAGAGCATGGTTTAAGCTTGTTTAACAGTAGTTTTATATAGGATGTGAGCACATGTTTGAAGATTAAATTTAATTCACTTTACAACTGACAGCAATCACATTATAGCCAAAACAAAGCAATTAACAAAGAGATGCAAGTAAAACAGTTTGTCTGACAGTTCCTGAAATTAAATAACTGGCATATGCAGTATAGTTTACTGGTCAAGCAAAATGGGACATGTTTTTTCATGGCTGGTGACAGCCTTGTCTGCTTGGTTTTGGAATAAAGAGCTTTGGCTGACTTCCTGGTGGCGATTGTTTTGTTTCGTGGTTGCCTTTTGACTCAGTTTCAGTTTGGTTGCATTTCCCACCTTTGGTTTTAAAATGGGACAGTGGCCAACTTAGACGTCCTTAGAGTGCATGGACTGTTTCACAGATTGTTTCAATCACAGACCACGCTTGTAATGCCTGCAATATCCTATAATAATATAATATAATATATAATAATATAATAATATAATATATCCTGCAATACCGCGGTCAGATGTAGTGACTGCAGGCTAGTAAACACTGACAAAATTCTTAGTAAACTTGCAGATGTAGAGCCTTGTGGCCAAGCTTTTGCAATATTGAGGTCAGATGTAGTGATTGCAGGCTATTAAACATTGCCCTCGGGTCAATTTACAACTGAGACAAATCACTTTATAACCAGGACAAAGTAATTAACAAAGAGATGCAAGTAAAACAAGTTGTCTGTCATTTCCTGAGACTAAATAACTGGCATAAGCAGTACAGTTTACTGGTCAAGCAAAAGGGGAAAGTGGCTCCTTAAGGGTCCTTACAGTGCACGGACTATTTAGCAGAAACTTTGAATGTCCCAGGCACTTCCTATACTCTGCAACAAGCTACCCATCTATGTCAAGCAAAGTTCCTAATTAGCACTCTTTAAGAAAAATCTTGATGAGTGGATGGGAAATAGGAAATACACCCCGGGGTCACTTCTGTGATTCTGCTCGACAGGAGCACAGGAAATTAATTTTCTTGGGTGGTGTAAGTCAGGGAACCTTTTTGGCTAGGCTTACTTAGGCCCTTGGGCCGATAGCCTAGTACCTACCTATAAACCTATGAATCACAGAGCAGGCATGTATTTAACTGATAAAGGTAAAACATAGCAAGCTTCTTCATGATAAATATGCTTACATTAAACAATGTCAAAATTCTCACTAAACTCATTGATGTAGTGCCATGCAGCAGAGCTCCTGCAATATCAAGGTCAAATGTAGTGACCACAGGCTCTTAAATACCGTCAAATTCTCAGTAAACTTGTAGGTGTAGGGCCTTGTGGCAGAGCTTCTGCAATACCAAGGTCAGATGTAGTGACTGCAAGCTATTAAACACTGACAAAATTTATTTATTCATTTCCAGTTTGATAACCGGGGTGGTCCACTGGGCTCAAGGAGCCCGTTTTCAGTGGAGACCCTGGGAGAAAATCCAAAACTACAAAAATAAAAATTTAAAATAAAACATAGCATTATATAATATTTTATACACATGTAAAATGATACAGTGAGATATAGCAAAAATACAGTGCATTAAAAAAAAGATAGAAAACTTGAGGATAGTTCATGATATACATACAATATTTTAAACAAATGTAAAATGATACAGTGAGATGTAGCAAAAATACAGTACATTAAGAAAAAGATAAAAAACTTGAGGATAGTTCATTATATACATACATAGTCAGTAGGATAGCCTTTGTAAAGTGAAAAGAGTAGCAGGAATATATACACACAATGTGGAGAAAAGAGAGAAAGGCAGCTGAGTAGTAGAGAAAGAGACAATTGTTTATTGGAAAATGATTCAAGTGTAATAAGAGATAGGGAGATATACAGAGAAGAAAGAGGCTAATGTTTAGTAGAAAAAAATGTTGGGCACATTTTTTAGATAATGTCATTTGTTAATGATTCTCAGTAAACTTGTAGGTGTAGGGCCTTACAGCAATATCAAGGTCGGTGTAGAGACTGCAGGCTATTAAACACTGCCCTCGAGTCAATTTACAACTGACAGCAATCAGATTATATCCAGAACAAACCAATTAACAAAGAGATGCAAGTAAAATAGGTTGTCTGTCATTTTCTGAGACTATGTAACTGGCATGTGCAGTATAATTTTCTGATCAAACAAAAGGGGACAGTGGCCAACTTAGTTAGAGTTCCTCAGAGTGCATGGACTATTTCACAGAGAATTTCAATCACAGAGCAGGCATGTATTTAACTGATTAAAAGTAATACACAGCAAGAAAAACATGCCCACAACCCACACTGGACTGCAATACACTCTATACTTCACCCAGGTAAATCTGCCACCCCTGTGCCAGCAACAGTTAATAACCAGGATAGCATTCCCACATAGTTTAATAAATACTTCACTGAAATAGTTCTGGTGCTTGCAGAAACCCAAAATAATAATACCAACCCTACACTAGAATCCCTACAATATAGCACAAATACACAAGATATTACCTCTCACTTCAGTTTGCACCCAGTGTCAACCAATTTCATCTTAAAACTCATACGCATACTTAAACCAACCACCCTTGCTGCAGTTAATTTACCAGCCAAATTCCTTCAACTGTCTGGTGAGGCCATAGCCTATCCAGTTACCATTCTCATTAATAGATCTATGACTGAGTGCAAAGTACCTACTATATGGAAAACCTCCCATATAATCCCCCTACACAAAGGAGGTAACTTCTTAGAACTCACTAATTACCGACCATCTGCTGTTCTCTCTTCTTCATCTAAAATATTAGGAAAAGTAGTTCATACTCAACTAAAGTACTACCTTCTAAAAAATTATCTCCTATCTAAATATCAGCATGGCTTCAGACCCTTCCACAGCACCACCACAGCACTAACATCCTTTTCCAACACAGTGAACCACCACAGAAATAATGGTCAACTAGTTTTTATCATATTTTAAGATCTATCTTAAGCTTTCGATAAGGTCAACCACAATAGGCTTCTTTGCACACTTTCCACCCTAAACCTCAGCACCTCATTGATCTCATGGTTTAAAAGCTACCTACCACAATGGCAACAAGCAGTAAAATGGCAGAATCAATTGTCCTCTCTCTTACCAGTATCCATGGGTGTCCCTCAGGGATCCATCCTCGGTCCGTTACTCTTCTCTCTGTTTACCAATCAACTCTCATCCTCCATACCCAATGCCTCAGTAGTACAATATGCTGATGACACCACCCTCATATGTGAAGCCCACACATTAGATGACCTACAATCCCTAACCCAAAACTGTTTTTCACTAGCCAAAACCTGGTTCACAAACTCCCAGCTTATTAACCCAAAGAAAACAAAATTACTTCTCTTCAGCCCATGTAGATCCCCTCCCCCAAGTGACCACTTTAGCATCATGTGCAGGAACAATACTTTGATCACCCTGACCATCCACACTAAACTAGCGAGGTGTTGAGATAGATAACAGCCTAAAGTTCGACATTCATATTGACCAAACTATCAGGAAGGTCCACAAAAAAAACTAGGACTACTCTATTAGAACAAACAATTTCTCACTAAACACACCAAAGCCACTATAGCTAGGGTCTATATATATGTTCAAAGTTTGAAAACTTTGAACGTTAAATAATAGAATTTAAATGTTCGAAGTTTCAAACATTGAACATATAATAAAAAAAGACAAAAAACAAATGGAACTTACCTGACTAGTTTAGGCAAGCCCCCCTGCACCCCTCATACTCCGAGACCGCACTAAAGTGCGGTAAAGGGAAGATTTCCCTTACTGCACTGTAGTCCAGTCTCAGAGTTGGTATATTTAAAGAGCGGTGGGTGTGGGGGTGCAAGAGGACTAACCCCCCTGCCTACAGTTGTAGTTTTGGGTTTATTTGTTTGTTTTTTTTTGATTTTTGTTTTTTTTTTTACATATGTTCGAAGTTTTATAACTTCGAACATTTAAATTCTATATTTTAATGTTCAAAGTTATAAAACTTTGAACATATGATATAGACCCCTATAGCTAGGATACATCTGTTGTCTACCCTCATCTATGCATCCCAGTACTAACAAACCTTCGGGTTTGCCACTGAGACCTCATATAGAACCCATCACTGTGTTTATCTGAAACAACTAAACTGGCTGGAGCTGCCATAACTACTTCAACTCAATCAATTATCATTGGTTCACAAATTATACTACCTCCCTGATAAAACCCCTGGTCTTCAGAATATAATACTATCTTATTCCACAGCTAGATACCTAAGATCTGGTACCCAAAACCGCCTAGAGGTTTTAAAACACAACAATGAAGCTGGGAAATCTCTCTTCAGTTACTCTATTGCTAAAGCCTGGAACTTCCTACCAGTGCATCTGACCTCCACTAAACAATTCAAAAATCTCCTGAAAACTCACTTTATGAATAACTGGTTATGATCTTGTGTCTCCTCAGATTAACCACGTTTCTAAACTACTCTCTATCCATATTCTCACACCCTCACCCTTTACTGCATCCCACTAGGTATCCTTTCACAGTACTGATATGATTGATTCTCTGTTAGGCTTGATTTTTACAGTACCACAAGAAGTGTAATCACAGTATGTATCCTAACATAAAAGTGCTGATACGAGTAATACCTCTGCTAGGTTTGATTTCTATAACACCACGATGACTTCATCAGCATGTACTCTAATGCAAGTGCTAATATGAGTGTTTCCTCTGCTAGATATGTTCTCTTATATAATTCCATGAGAAATACATTTAGGAATAAATATTACTATTTCAGTATATTGCATGCTATAGTTCTATGTCCAAAAAGTTACATTTTCTGCTGCTGTTTACTATGTTTTTACTGAACATGCAATAAGTTTGATTATTAATATCTAATCACTGCTGTATATATGTACTAAGTGTAGCTTAATATGCACTGTTTTTGCTTATTATAACTTACTGCTGTATATGTGTAACAATCTGGAGCTTTTCCCCCCGTGGCCTCCGCTGAAAATGGACCTGTGTCCAGTCAGACTTTCTCGGTTAACAAATGTAAAATAAATAAATAAAATAAATAAAAATACAAGATTCTTCATGAAAAATATGCTTTCATTAAACACTGAAAAAAATTCTCAGTAAACTTGTAGGTGTAGGATCTTGTAGCAGACCTGCTGCAATATCAAGGTCAGATGTGGTGACTGCAGGCTTTTAAACTGCCAAAATTCTCTGTAAACATTTAGGTGTGGAGCCTTGTAGCCAAGCCTTTGCAATATTGAGGTCAGATGTAGTGATTGCAGGCTATTAAACATTGCCTTCAGGTCAATTTACAACTGAGAGCAATCAGTTTATTGCCAGGACAAAGTAATTAACAAAGAGATGCAAGTAAATCAAGTTGCCTGTCATTTCCTGAGGCTAAATAACTGGCATATGCAGTACAGTTTACTGGTCAAGCAAAAGGGGAAAGTGGCAACTTAGAGGTCCTTAGAGTGCACAGACTATTTAGCAGAGACTTTGAATCACAGAGCAGGCATATATTTAACTGATTAAAGGTAATACACAGCAAGGTTCTTCATGATAAATATGCTTACATTAAACAATGTCAGAATTCTCACTAAACTTGTTGGTGTAGGGCCTGTGGCAGAACTTCTGCAATATCAAGGTCAGATGTAGTGACCACAGGCTCTTAAACACTGTCAGAGTCTCAGTAAACTTGTAGGTGTAGGGCCTTGTGGCAAAGCTTCTGCAATACTGAGATCAGACGTAGTGACCACAGTCTATTAAACACTGACAAAATTCTCAGTAAACTTGTAGGTGTAGGGCCTTGTAGCAGAGCCCCTGCAATATTGAGGTCAGTGTAATGACTGCAGGCTATTAAACACTGCCTTCAGGTCAATTTACAACTGACAGCAATCAGTTTAAAGCCAGAACAAAGCAATTAACAAAGAGATGCAAATAAAACAGGTTGTCTGTCATTTTCTGAGATTATATAACTGGCATGTGCAGTATAGTTTACTGATCAAGCAAAAGGGGACAATAACCAACTTAGAGTTCCTCAGAGTGCATGGACTATTTCACAGAGACTTTCAATCACAGAGCAGGCATGCATTTAACTGATGAAAAGTAATACACAGCAAGATTCTTCATGATAAATATTCTTTCATTAAACACTGAAACAATTCTCAGTAAAATTGTAGGTGTAGGGCCTTATGGCAGAGCTCCTGCAATATCGAGTTTAGATGTAGTGACCAGAGGCTATTAAACACTGTCAAAATTCTCAGTAAACTTGTAGGTGTAGGGCTTTGTGGCAAAGCTCCTGCAAAATTGAGGTGAGATGTAGTGACCACAGGCTATTAAACACTGACAAAATTCTCAGTTAACTTGTAGGTGCAGGGCCCTATGGCAGAGCTCCAGCAATACTGAGGTCAGATGTAGTGACCACAGGCTATTAAACACTGACAAAATTCTCAGTAAACCTGTAGATGTAGGGCCTTGTAGCAGAGCTCCTGCAATACTGAGGTCAGATGTAGTGACTGCAGGCTCTGCTCTATGAAAGAAGATAGTGACTGAGTGTAAGGCATAATTAAAAGCTCTTGCCCTTCTTTTTGGGCACTTAATAGTAATTACCATCCAAATTGATGCATGTCAGCAGAACTGCACAGTGTTTTAAATGACCTAGCTATAACAGAATGAGGAGAAACAACTCTAAGAAAATTCCTAAGCACTGACACAGTCAGAAAGGATACACACACACACACACACACACACACACACACACACACACACACACACACACACACACACACACACACACACACACACATCTCCCACCATTCACAAGAAGTATTTTATATGTTGGATCAAAGTTCTTCACTGCAGAGGAAGATTATCTGCATATTTATATTATATTATATTAATGAATGCTAAGCTCACCACAACTTAAAGAAAAATAAAACTTTCCAAAAGACATTACAAACTGCTTATGAAGTACACCCTTCAAAAGCATGTAGTTGTGATACTGAAGGGCAATTCACTCATATCACATCAGGTACATCTCTATTTCATTCATTAAACAGAAAAATAATAGCATACAAGGATGCTGAACCACATAACTGTTTGCACTTACATATTTTATTCCAGTGATCATAGCATTCCTTCTCAGCATCTTTAGTTAGATAGCACTAATTTCCATCATTTCAAATTCTTATTTTACTAATGTAATGGACAAGTGTCAGCTGGTGACTTTAAAGCAAGGGAAGGCTGCAGCTGAATAGCTGGGACTAATTCAAATGGGGAGACTATTATGGCTGGTAACTCACCTTGAACATTACTTGTGATCAAACAGATGGCGTTATTCACATTGCTCCCATAGACTGTTCATTTTTATTATCACTTTCTTGATTTTTCACACTTTCTCTTACATTTTACCTTTTTCTCCTTCATTTTAATGCATCCTAACTAGCTACGACTCTGACACTGTAGTAAGTACAGAGGAAGTACCTGAATTATGCAGGAGTCCTGGAGGAAACTAACCCCCCCCCCAGAAGTCATTGAGTTCTAGATGCTCTTAGCTGTATCTTAGACTTCTTTTTAAAATATCCCTTTAATCCAATGATGGCCTAAACAAAATTCATGAGTAACGAAATAAATTTAACCTTATTATTTCTTTCAAGGAAAACTAAGTTGTGCCTACATTTTAATGTTCAAATCTAACAAAATAGTTGTTCTCAATAAAATGAGATGATAAATGCTTGTAAGGATATATAAACCCTATCTGGCAATGGTGTCAGCCTCCTGGAATGGTGCCAGTCTCCAAAAAAGAAAGCCACCTTTTGAGTGCCCCTCTGTAATTAGATGAAAGTAAATGTACAAATAGCCACAACTATTATAAAGGGAATCATAGTGCTTGGATAAAAATTACACAGATGCAGGGAGCACATGAAGAATCCATATAGAATGAAACACACAGCCTAAAAGTCAACCAGTGAGCCAAGCACTATAAAGCACCAATACTATTCACTCCACAATTATCAATTTCTATCATGCGCATATAGCCCAGACCAGCACAAGCAGTCAGTTATTGTGTGCATGCTGATTTTGTGATGAAAAGTGGAAAAAATATGGCCAGTTTGCTACTTTTAGATACACTGCAGTCCCTCCTCCAAAACACAAAGTAATTTTCACCATAGACAGTTCTCGGATCCTTATTGAATGGGCACACTTCATGTGTCTGGTTATGCTAAAATAGCCACAGTAAAATATGTTTCACACTAATACACACTAGTTCTACCAGTCCAGAATATTGACTGCTTAACTTGATAAATTACAGCATGCTGTATTATTTGTATTTACCAACAGCCGACACACCCAGCAATTACAGCCAAAGTTGTTGAGTGATGAGTAAATATATATACATATATATATATATATATATATATATATATATATATATATATATATATATACATACATATGGGTCTACTTTGTTTCATTGAAAACTCATTTCACTGAATTTCAATTCACCCCGACCAAATCGCTGAAAACTCAAATTACTGAAAATTAATTTCACTGAAGTGAAGTTAGTATATATGGCACTGTCTAGAGTACTGTAAGGCAAGTAAAAGGTATATGCCCTTTTCTCCACTGTACTGTGATCCTGGAGTTAGTATATATAGTTCCGGGAGTGTGGGGGGCACAGCTCCCCACATTGGGGGGTGTGGGGTGTGTAGCCCCCCTCCTAGTTTGGGTATATATTGTCTTCTGAACAGAGTTAGTCATTGGTGTTGTAAGTATGCATGTCTATGGTTTAAAATGTATTGTTTTGAAGCTTTCGGTAAAATATAATATAAAACCAAACTGCACCCCCACTCCCCCTAACTATATATACTATACAAGATGGATTTGATACAGCAATATCTGCAGATCATGGAGAAATGAGAGTCCCTTATTGTTTGGTTGATGTAAGAAGAAGGTACCCATGGTATAAAACACAGTGGATACAGTAAGATTCCATTACAACTTCAGAAGGCAGTAAAGTTCAGCAAAATAAACAGTTGTGAGATACGATGGTCAAAGATGAAATGAAGCCATAATAATGTTAAACTATTTACAAGGCCATTGACCTGTGCTTATTAAAATAAAGCAATTCCATTTTTGTCAACTTATTATTCTAGAGGGCTATACTTGCAGCTGCTGATGATGTTAATTTCTGGTCATTATAATAAGCCCACTACACTTTGGAGTACCATATAAATAAGCTGGATTAAAGAAGAATCCAAACATAGATTCCTATGATGCAAGCTAGCAGCATTACAAGTGCAATGATATTAAAATAAGCAATGTCTACTGAATATGTTGTTTGATCAAAATGGAACACGATTGTCAACTTCTAACAATGCTGCCACAATGAACCTAAAAAAAACCCAGTAATTCTGTTTGTTTGCTGTCAAGTAATATTTCATTCATGACTTAAGCAATGTGACTAAATCAGTGCTTCAGTTAACCAATGTCAGACGCAAAAGATGATACTAAAAATGACACATATTACTTTGGTGGAATTAGTTTAGTTCTTGAGCTAGCAAGTGAATTTCAGTGTCTCATTGTCTGCACTCGTAAGGTTTACTGTTGAATAAAATATGAGACTTGTAAAAACTCTACACAAAACCACAGCATCTAAATACTTAAAATCCACAAGCTATAAATAATACATCTGTCATGATAAGATTAATTTACAGGTTGACTGGTATTAATTAATTAATTATTTCACACAGTGCAGTGAATAGTACATTAACAAAACAGGATGACCAAGCCTAATCATATCCTGTTTTCTTCTCTCAGTATTCTTTCACTACAACATCTGCATTTAGTAGCTGGCTGCAGTTTGCATTTAATTTCTCTGTTAGGCAAAAACAACCAAGTCTAGGACATAAAAATAGTTGTGCAATCATCACAGCTGGAGAGTTGTTTTTAAAGAATTATTCCCACTTCTTCAAATAATCAGTTTCCCCATAGATGTAAAGGGATAACGAATCCATAGGAAAAAATGTGGTAACCATCAGTGTGGTGCAATTATACATACCACTCACCTGTCATGCATTAGTGCCACTTATTTTATTCATAGTAATTCACTCTTCTTTGGGAAAGCATAGTATTCTACATGTCCAGATGCCGTTTGAAGCCTGATTTCTTATTAATGTAATATATTCTATAGTATACATTAGAAAGGCAGTTGATTATGTCATACTTTGAACTTCCAGTTTTAAAATAGTTTATGTGGCACATATTTGGCCCACTTACCTCTCCAATTTGGGCTTGTGTTGTACTCCTTACACTAATCCAACCCTCCCTTTTATTTAACCTTTCTCTTTTCCCATTATCAGTCAGTGCAGTTTCACTTCTCCTTCCCTTCCATTTTTATTCTCCTCAGCTGTTTCAAACTTCTTTTTCTTTTCCTGACCACTTTCTGTTTGATATCTCTTACTTACCTCCACCCAGTCTTACATTTACTTTCATTGAATCTTGCATTTCTCTCCTATCCTAGTACTATTCTCTGATCATCCTAACTCTCAGAATGCCATAGCATATTTCTTCTACCACTCCACACATCCTGTCCTTCTCTACCCTTTTTTTCTCTTTGTTTCTTTCTCAGGCAGTGTATTTCCTCTTCACCATTCCTTACATATCTATTATTTCCAGCTGCTTCAAACCTCTACTTATTTTTTCCTGACCACTTCCAACTTTTCTCTACCTCTAGCTTATCTTTATTTTTACTTTATCCTTCACTTTTTTCTCTCCTTCTTGTACTTTCATAATTATCTCATCACAAACCACTGTTTTGTGCAATTTATCAATTGCAATTGTACATATTTACCTTACTGTTCATAGAATTTCAGACTTTTGGTCAATACTTACCAATTTTTAAACTGCTTTGTTAAGCTTCGTTCCTGCTGTTGTGTTTAAAAATATTCTTTATTATTATCTTTTATTATTAATACTGTTGCGGTAGATTTTTTCTTCACAGACTTCCACTAAAAAGGTGTTACTCAATGTGGGCAGCAAAAAGTGTGTTATGCTTTTTTGTTGTTGCTGCTCATTGTGTGTGTGTGTGTGTGTGTGTGTGTGTGTGTGTGTGTGTGTGTGTGTGTGTGTGTGTGTGTGTGTGTGTGTGTGTGTGTGTTTGATTGTTTTTTTTTTTGGGGGGGATTACCAGATTTTCTAAGAAGTATGGAGACAAGTCTGGTTTTCATGAGATTGGTTTATCAGAAAAGGTCCAGATTTGTCCTGTTGTTTTCCTTTGGTGTGGTTCTCTCTGAGTAATCCTACAATTAAGGGTAGAGCTGTATGCATGCATGCTTTTTACATGTATATATGCATGTATTTATTTAAGTGGCAACAAGATAAGTGTAAACCTATAGCTCATTTAAGATGGCCAGGGCAGGAGGCACAAAGACTAAATTCAGCTTACCTGGGAAAACAATATTCATAAAAAATTACAACGCTAACACATTCAATAAATCAGGATTATGGTCCTAGCCCATGCTGCAACAGTTAAGCAACTAAGTAATTAAGAAGAGTTATAATACGTTAACAGTACAAAGCAGAAAAGCAACATTTTTGATCCTAATGTTAGAGTTAACCAGTTAAGGGCTAGGAATATATGATCAGTTTTTATGTAATGCAGGAGGTAGTACTAGCCACTGTATCTACCTTATAAGATCGGTGTTTCAGATTGTCAAGTATCAAAGCTTTGAGACCACATGGTCGACTATCTGAAACATTGGAAATGAAACATACACAAAACACTTTATTTCTGCAGGGGGTGGGGCAAGCCCCCTTCACCCACTGCTAATTATATATACTAATTCTGAGATTAACAAAAAAATCCAAGACACGAACTGAAGTACCACACAGCTTTAATCCTGGTACCTCGGCTTCTCGCCTTCAAGTGATATTCAATTACAAAATTCATCATCTTAAATAGATTAAACAATTATCCAATATCCTTAATAAGTACATACACATTCCAACATTTAAAGTGACCA
The DNA here is from genome assembly GCF_019279795.1 of Protopterus annectens. Classification (NCBI taxonomy): domain Eukaryota; kingdom Metazoa; phylum Chordata; order Ceratodontiformes; family Protopteridae; genus Protopterus; species Protopterus annectens. Next base: position 254,859,893 of record NC_056751.1, on the reverse strand, counting down.
GTGCTCATTCATAGGTTCATAGGTTCATAGGTTCATACTAGGCTATCTGCCCTAGGGCATTTATAAGCCTAGCCAGAGTTGTGTGGCTTTCACCACCCCTTAGGTTGAAGAATACTATACCCATTAGTTTGCCGTGCCTCTGTCCAGCAGTGATACAGAGATGATCCCCGGGGTAAACCTACGATCTCCCATCCACTGGTCAAGATTCCTCTTGAACAGAGCCAGCGAGGTGCTCTGTCTCACATGGACCGGGATTCTGTTCCACAGCATAGGGAGTCTCTGGGTGATGAATCTGTCCCTCCAGCACGTCCTATTTATATCCGTGTTGAGGTTTAAGTCTCTTGCTCTTGTGACTCTGGTGGATTTGGATTTTTTGAGGTGGAGCATGTCCATTAATTCCAGGTTGGACATGGCCTTGTATGTCAGGCACAGGTCACCTCTGAGCAGATGGTATGTGACTGAATAGAGCTGGAGTTTCTTCAGTCGGGCAGCATATGGCATATTTTTGAGTCCCTTTATCCTTTTGGTGAGGAACTTTTGGGGTCTTTCCAATTGCTGCAGGTATCGGGTAAGATACATTCTGAATGGGGCATTGTACTCAATCATTGGTCTGATAAGTGAAGAGTACAGGGGAACAATGACCTCCCTTGATCTGGATGTGAATCCCTTCATGATCAGGTGGGCAATGTAGAAGGTCCTCCTAACCACTTTGGCAATGTGAGTGTCAAAGGAAAGGTTACTGTCAACTTGGGTCCCCAGGTCCCTGATAACCTCTTCTGTGCTTAATGGATTGCCACCTATGTGGTAACTTGGGGTTACCAAAGGGTATGACTATACATTTTTTGGCGTTTAGCTTAAGGCCATGGCTCTGGCACCAGTTATCCGTTTCTATGAGACCTCTCTGAAGGATATCTGTGTCTGATGGATTTTCAACTATGGCGCCCAGTTTGCAGTCATCAGATGATTTGTCCCCTCCGACCTGTGTGCTGATGTAGTCCATCAAAATTATGTACAGAAATGAGCATAGAGCTGAACCATGATGTATAACTACTCCCACTGGAAATCACCTCGGCTTCTCGCCTTCAAGGGATATTCAATTACAAAATTCATCATCTTAAATAGATTAAACAATTATCCAATATTCTTAATAAGTACATACACATTCCAACATTTAAAGTGACCAGTGCTCATTCACCATAAACACATCCCTCTTATTACAAAATCACAAGGAACTATTAAACATATTCATAAAATGCAGCATTAATTTAACACATATAAAAAACAAGCATTAAATTATCTCTCAAAAATTCAGAATTACCTCCTGGTTTAACCCATGGGGAACCAAAGTGCCATAATTAAAAATAAAGGTAGTTTCTAACAGGTTTAACTTACTGGCAAAAGTTGCACCAGTACCACAATTGCCAGCTGGTTGAGCCAACACACTGAAAAACAAAGACTCATAATTTCCCGAATGTACCTTGGTAAAATGCTCTGCCACTGGACTAAAAATATTATTAGCCCTTCTGAGATTACTCTATAGTGAGGAAAAAAAGCAAATTCCCCAATCCCATTTGTACAGTGATATCTGTAAAAGACAGTCTTCCTGGCCTAGTAAGCATTTGACATTTCAGATCATCAACCATATGGTCTCAGTCTTTTGACACTCAATGTTCTGGAACATCAGTCTTATGAACTAGATCTGCTAGCTATCACATTCTGTCTGATTAATTTATAATGCCCCTTTGGACAATTTGTGTAAGTAACTAAGCATCAGAATTCCCATAACTACTTTGGGGTATACTGCATCGAGTATTAAACACTGCAAGCATCTGATTGATATCCCATTTATTGTCTAGTTGCAGTGTCACTTTGTCTGATATAGCAGCTTTGATGATTTGCCCCCCCCCCCGACCTGTGTGCTGATGTAGTCCATCAAAATTATGTACAGAAATGGGCATAGAGCTGAACCATGATGTATAACTACTCCCACTGGAAATCTCTCTATGTGAGTCCTAATTCTGTTTATTCCCATGTCATTGGCTCCTTACATATAATCTGCACTAATTCTGTCTATGTTTCTGAGACTTCACACCATTGCAGGTCTGCCCAAACCAGCTTTTTTGTGAGCTGGACGTATGTTTCCTCCATGTCTAGGAATGCCCAGTTGGACTTTTGTTATCTCATCTTCTTTTCCACTCTTTGTTTTACTGGGAACAGCAGGTCATCCTGGTTTGAATCTGAACCCATCACCTCCCATCTTACTTTCTTTTACTCTGGTTATTAACCAGTCACCCCTCGCCAGCACTTTGATGCAGTGTGACAGGAGTCTGATACCTCTGTTCTACCTGCAGTTGTTAATATCCCCTTTGCTGCCCTTTTCTGGCACTAGAATGCTTATTCTGTAATCATCTGTGACACCTCTCTCTCTCACTCTCTTTCCATAGTATGATGAGTACCCACAGGAGTCCTTTCTCCCCTAATGCACCTAACATTTTCAATCACTATCCCCTTCTAATATTTGTGTAACTCTGCTAAAGGACTGTAGCTTTAAGAAGGAAATATCAGTCTTGCGTGCATCAACTATATTAATGCAGGGCTTTCATATTACTTATGACATTTTTGCTGTATTTTAATATATATTTTTTAATCCTTCTTTTGGCTTCATCAACATTCACAGCTTGCAGTGTCATGTCAAAGTACATTATAGTCTCAATGTAGCAAACGTAGTAGTTTTAAAAGGGATAATGGCCAACACAAATGGTTTTATTTAAATAAAAAAACATGCCAAACAGTTGCCACTGTGGTGAGTTTTTAATTCTGCCATACTAGTCTTTATGCTTTGTTATAATAGTCCTTTTGCACGTGGTTTTATACAAAATGGCTATTTTCTAATCAAAGCATAATTGTGCATAACATTTTCCTTCAGATGAATACAAGATGAACTCTTTTTGTCAGATCCAGAAGCTGTTTTGAATGAATATGACATTTGGGATAGGAAATGTAATTATGGGTCAATGGTCAAAACGTCTTTCAAGAGGAGGTAAAAAGATGTTTCCTATGTGGATGTTTAGGGCACATCAGTCCTGTGTAAAAAAAAAAAATAAAATGTTTATTCTATAGTGAAATCTGAAATGTAAGTAAACTATATAAAAAACAGCTTTCAAAGTAATTTTGAATGAAACTTGGACATACTTGTATAAACAGTGGTTATATGACTTGCGCAGGAAAAACAATGTTTTTAAAGATCAATTTTTGCAATATGCTTAGGAAAAGTTTATGGTGAAGAAGCATTCAGAAGGGCAGGGACCTATGAAAAAAGTATGAGTAGAGAAGCCTGTAAAATAAACTAGCAGCAGCTACAAATATAAAAAGTAAAGTAATGCATAAAGGCCCTACAGAGACCGTTAGAGGCTGCGTACTTCAGACTATGGAAAACAAAATGAAAATAACATATTCAAATGTAATTCTTAAGAAAGTGATAATTTTTTAATAGTTGATAGCAAAATAAATGGTGTTTCAATGGAAATTGTTCAGCATACAAGAGGGGGCTGCAAAGAAAGAACTTTTTGTTTATTTATTTTGAGGGGGATAAATAAAGGTATAAAATTAAGAGCTTGTATTTTATAAATTTACACTATTACATAGTGAAGAAAGTAGCACAAAGGACAACATATAACACGGAGATGAAATGTGCAGGGAAAGGGCTGGAAAGAACAAAATAAGAGAGGCCTGGAATTTTTGCATTTAAATATCAAAGCTTTGCACTTTAAAATGTGATAGAATTAACTGTAAATTAAGACACACAATAGTTTTTCAACAGTTAAATACTACCATTGTTTACAGGAACTACTTGCTTGTCAATAATGGTTGATAAAACAGCAATATCATGCTCTAATGAGTATAACAAGGTGGCTTCTTTACTAAAAGCATTATACATAGGCAGCATGTAGCTTGGTTTGAACACCACAGAATGGCATATAAAAGCCCTTTATGATGCATAAAATGTATTGACAGTGAGGGAAACATGCATTGCCCTGCTAAATAGTTGTCAGTCCCCCAAGCAATTCATAAACGGTATACTACCATTGTAACACTGGTCACTGCTGAGCTGTACCTGGGCTGTCTGAAGTCCTTGGCAATCCCCCAGTTAGTGCCTGCAAGGTCAGAGTTAAAAAAAATCCTCAATTTACCAAAAAAATAAAATGGCTTTCATTATATGAACTGTTGAAAGGAAACCCTTGCAATTTAGAAATGTTTCACTCTGAAAATGTAGCAAAAATATTTACTAAACTGTAACTTGGAGCTATTTGCTATACTTCATAAAACACACACATTGAATATCCTTGTCATCTAAGCAGCCATGTTCACAGAGACTGATAGTTAAAGGTTTTAGTTTACCACTAAAGTCTGACTACACTACTATGCAGACAGACTGGGAGCCGATTGCTGCTTAGACTGCTTTGCTGATTGTGCTATAACTGTTTGTGCCAAAGGCAGTTGCCCCTCTTCTTCCTCCCTTGCTACAGTTCCGGGTCCCAGCAAAATACACTATGAGAGTCAAGCTGCATACATATGGATGGTGTGCCATTTGTGTGTACAGTGATCACCCTCTCATGCTAGTATGTTGCTCAGAACAAAATTTTTCTGCCAAAAAAATCCTAACAACTCTGCTGCAGGCGGAAAAATTCCTACCAACATAGAGTCCCCTACAGTGCAGGCTAACTTATTATGATACACATTGTCCCAGTCCCACATTGTGATGCTGCTGAGCTCTTGCTAATGTGAACTTGCACCACACCTGATCTCCTCATTACCATAGTATGATAACGAACTGCAGTCCACTGTTATGACCAACTGTTGTAAGGCAACATGTTAATTCATTAACACCTATGTGATGTGGAATGTCACACCTCTAGCAGCCTATACACATTTGCAATCCAAAGCACTGCCTGAAAAATTAATTTAAAAAGCAGAAGATAAACAAATGTAAATATTTTGTGAACAATAAAATGTATTAAAACTACAAATAGCAATGTTATCAGTAAGAAGTATCCTTTGCAGTGATAACTTTCAGTGCTTTCATAGTCTTTTCATAAACACTACAATATATTACAATGCACACAAACCCAAAACTATATTTTTACCATTGTTTCATAAACAAGTTGTCATCATGTCTTGGAAACTGTACAGCCTAGACATATATTGTTAGAACATTTTTGCTAACCAGTCATAAACTTTCACGACAACAAGAAATCCCTTTGTTAGTACATGCTTATTGAGATGTTTACAGAAATATGAAACATGTTGTAAATAAGTCTAGATATCACTCACGATGTGCAACTTACAGTGCACATTTCTTCAACAACAGGTAAGGTTTTACCTGATGTCATCTGACAGTTTGTAAGCCAATTGTTTTGTGAAGTATTAAGTATATATGGAAATGTTATTTATTTTCATAATTGCTAACAAACAACTAGAAATATTTTAGGTATAGTGCAGTAAAAAAGGACCCTGACAATGAATTTTCCTGTAGCCCAACATAACATTTCACACCTTACTTATCAATATCACATAGGGCTCTCAGGTATGAAAATATGAATGTAAATATGAAAATATGAATAATAAGTGGCAAATAGTGATTGATTTCTCTGCTGCAAGACATCTTAGATTAACAATCTTGATGTCATTTTGTTAATAACTCCTTGCCCTTTCTAATACTGCCTATTATTAGCTGGTAAGTCACTTAGTTAAAGAAGCTAGACCCCAAAAAAGGTCTGGACACCTTAAGGAATACAAACAAGACATTATAAGGTTGAATGAGTTAAAGTACACTGAGGCTTATCATGTAGCTGCTCATTGGTGCTTGGTAGGGCATAATATACCATGATAAACTGCCTTACATTGTTGTGCTGTGCAAAGCTGTCATGCTACACAGCACTGTCTTCCATCCCAAGCCAAGCAGCATGTAGAGCATTACAGCAATTCATGTATGTGATGCACGTTAGCACCTAGTGGTGTATCAGGCATAGTGTGCAGCACGCTCAGCATCTAGAGCATTACAGCAATTCATGTATGTGCTGCACGTTAGCCCCTAGTGGTGTACCAGGCATAGTGTGCAGCATGCTCAGCATCTAGAGCATTACAGCGATTCATGTATGTGATGCACGTTAGCACCTAGTGGTGTACCAGGCATAGTGTGCAGCACACTCAGCATCTAGAGCATTACAGCAATTCATGTATGTGATGCACATTAGCACCTAGTGGTGTACCAGACATAGTGTGCAGCACGCTTAGCATCTAGAGCATTACAGCAATTCATGTATGTGATGCACGTTAGCACCTAGTGGTGTATCAGGCATAGTGTGCAGCACACTCAGCATCTAGAGCATTACAGCAATTCATGTATGTGATGCACGTTAGCACCTAGTGGTGTATCAGGCATAGTGTGCAGCACACTCAGCATCTAGAGCATTACAGCAATTCATGTATGTGATGCACGTTAGCACCTAGTGGTGTACCAGACATAGTGTGCAGCACGCTTAGCATCTAGAGCATTACAGCAATTCATGTATGTGATGCACGTTAGCACCTAGTGGTGTATCAGGCATAGTGTGCAGCACACTCAGCATCTAGAGCATTACAGCAATTCATGTATGTGATGCACGTTAGCACCTAGTGGTGTACCAGGCATAGTGTGCAGCACGCTCAGCATCTAGAGCATTACAGCAATTCATGTATGTGATGCACGTTAGCACCTAGTGGTGTACCAGGCATAGTGTGCAGCACACTTGTCTGCATGTGCTCCCTATATCCATGAATACCAGGGCACGTGTTTAAACACAAAGACATCAGACTTTATTAATATATACAATTTGTAATAAGGTTGTATCTAAATTAGGTAATGTGTAAATTTTGTAAGATCTTAATGGAAAGAGCTATGGACTTTAATCACAGTATACTTATATATTTATGCATGAAATTGTGTAGCACACAATGAGTTGTTTTAATACAGGTGTGGGCAGTTCAAGATCAGAATTAAAGATGGAGATATTGTACAAAAGGTAAACATATGTAAGGAGAGATGATTTTCACCAAATATGACCTTGCCCAGTTTGCTCTCAACAAGGTTTAAGGAAGAATAATTTTTCACTTGTGCAGCAGATGAAAACAGCTACAGAGTACTTTCTGCTCTATAGGAAACTTAAACAACAATGGCCAGAATATTTTCTGGTTATCAGGAACTGAGCACCGGCTTCATCCAAGCTGAATGGAGGACAGCCACTGTAATCCCTCTACACAAAGGTGGAGTGTCTACTGACCCATGCAATTATAGGCACATCGGCCTAACTAGCCTGATCTGCAAGGCCATGGAACGCATTAAAATGGACCTTATAAACAAGGACATTGGCAACCTCCAAATGCTTGACCCCACACAGTTTGGTTTTGTCAAGGGGAGATCATACCTGTTAAACTTCAAAACAGTCACCAAAGCCATGGATGAGGGGAAGACAGTGCAGACCGCCTACCTTCCCCTAGCCAAAGCCTTCAACACTACTCCCCACTAGGGCATAATAGATAAACTCCCGCAGGTAGGCGTCAACCCATATGTTACCAGATGGGTAGCTAACTGGCTCACTGATAGAACCCACTCAGTCAAAATAGGGGAAGCCACATCTAGTAGTAGACCAGTAATGAGTGGTGTACCCCAAGGATCAGTCTCTACTGTTTGGGATATACTTTTCTGAGGTGCAAGCCAAAACCAGTGGTTTGCGGCTGACCAAGTTTGCAGATGACTGCAGGATGGGCACTGTCTTAAATTCCCCTAGTGATGTGAGCATCCTCTAAGAGGGCCTTAACCAGACTAATGACTGGTGCCAGAAGCATGGCCTCAAACTGAATCCCAAGAAATGCATCATTATCCCCTTTGGGGAAAATGGCATCCCCACTAATTATCATATTAATAACAACATACTAAGCATGCAATCATTCGTGAAGGACTTGGACACCCAGGTTGATAGCAACCTGACTTTTGACCACCACATTGCCTCCGTTGTATGGAGGGCTTTCTACATGGCCCACCTTATAAGTAAGGATATTTCATCCAGGAACAAGGAGGTCATAACATCACTGTACTCCTCCTTTATCAGACCCATTATCGAGTACAATGCCCCCTTTGGCATGTACCTTGCCAAGCACATGCAGCAACTGGAGAGACCTCAGAGGTTCCTGACCAGGAAAATCCAGGGTCTCAAACACTTAACCTATACAGATAGGCTAAAAGCCCTGTCCTTCTACTCAGTCTCGTACAGACTGCTCAGAGGTGACCTGTGTGTGGCTCACAAGCCCATCTCAGACCCAGCCTTGATGGAGTTGCTGCATATCCATAAGTCAAACTCCACTTGCACAACCCACACACAAGGCCTCAACCTGGTCTGTGACATTAATAGAACTTGTTGGCAGGATAGATTTGTGTCCCAAAGACTCCCCCATCTGTGAAATAGACTACCTCTCCATGTCAAGCAGAGTACCTCTCTATCCCTCTTTAAGAGGAACCTGGATGACTGAATGGGAAACAGAAAATACACCACTGAAATCCCACCTGTGTCACTGCTGGACAGAGGAAACAGGTGCTGACTTTGTGGGAATATGGGCAAAATTCTTAGCTAGGCTTATAAGGGCCTCTGGTCTAATAGCCTAGTAAAATTCTATGAACCTATGAGCATTTACATTTTTAAATTAAAATGTTATTTATGTACAGATTATGCTTGCTTCACAGTGCAAAGTATTAGGATTATACAAGAAGTTGAAATGAATGCTAACAGTTTTTTTAAGATAATGGGCCAGATTCCGAAACAATTTGCACTAATATCACAATGCTACTGCTAGTCAGAAAAAAAAACACAGGCTGAATAGTCAAAGATGTGGAATGCAAATCTAGCCTAGTGCATTATATGGGGGATTCAGAAACACACAGATGAGTCATGATGTGTATAAAACAGAATAAAATATTGGTGAAGAATGCCAGTAAGTATCAGAACACAGAATGCAAAATGCTTATATTTTGTGTAAATACTACACACCAGGAGCATGTTCTTCAGCTTGTACAGGAGCATACCCCAGCACTACACAAACCTACTCCTCACCAATGTCCTGTCACCAGAATGTCATATGTGTGTACAAAATGGGTAAACTGTTGGTGCACACTGTGTGTCAGATGTGTGCTACATGCATGATGGCAGACTGCCCAAGAGAAACCCCATTCCCATGGAAATTAAGGTATGTCTGTCATTGGGTATGGTGGTACTGGAACATTCCAGACACATATTAGAGATACCATTGAAGTGTTCCATATTGTCACCTACAATTTCTCACTGTAGTTTGTAGCCAGGCTGTGAACCACATATACTTCTGTTATATCAGACAAGCCCCATGTGGTCAAGGAAGTCTTTTTTTGGCATAGCACAGCTCCCTAGAGCCCAATGTATCACTAACTGTGCTAACATTACAGTCAAGGCACTCACTGCTGAGGAATCAGAAACATACCAGAAGAAACAACAGTCACTGAACTACCAGGTAGTCTGTAGAGCCAATGGAATTAAAACAAACAAATGTGTGTGTTATACTAGTGGCATATGTGATTCAGACATGTGGATGATGTATAGACTACTTCAATGTTTGTGGAGAAGCAAATTCTGTAAGACCATCTAGTGGGGTGTATGTAGCCATCTGAAAACAGCACATAGCACCTCTAGTAGATTAACCAGCTGTAATAACATAATCCAAATGCTTAACAGAATATTATTTACTGAAAACTCACTACTGTTGTAGCTAATGACACTTATCTGCAATCTTCGCACCCCAGGAGAAGAATACTACAGTTAATCTCATCAACAAAACATGCTGATGATAGAATGAATGCCTGGACTGCTTAAATCATGATGCAAGTGTATAATCACTTGTAGGAGTGCACTCTGCTGCATACATAACCAAACAGCATACATAGTCACCATTTGTGAACAGCTGCATATTACGCTAACAACAAAGCCTGGTGGCCTCTCTCACCAATGTGCTGCTGGCCTAGTGCCACAAGCCCAGGCATCCAAGGAGGAATGACCAGGGGACAAAGAAGACTGCAATGAAAATAACACCGGAGGATCATCATGAGTGTGTAGGCAGTTAGACAGCTCACTGTGCTTCGCAGTAAATGACAAGGCGACACCTTGCAGAAAACTATGTGTTGTGGCATGCAACTCATGTACACAATACAAATAATGAAGTTATTTGTGCATCTAGGGAATGTAAGAAATGTACTTATATAGAGGCATAATGACTAGTGCATATCCTGTCCACGTATCGCATCAGAGGTCACCATCACTTTAACTATACAGAGTAAGCTATTTGTGGCACAACCATCAGCACCTGAATAGGCTGCAGGTCACATGTGGGATTATGGTGCTCTACACACACTCACACCAAATGGATTAAATGGATGGCAGGAGTTAGCATAGTAGATGCACACTTATTGTTCCTGATAACAGTAACCATACTGTGCACTGACAGTGTCACACAGGTTATAGCTGCCAGGCAGTCATCAGGTGCTTTAACTGTACTTGTTACACCTGCTGGTTTGTTACATATAATAGGGGTGTAATGAGTTGATACACATGTATATTCTGCATCCAGAACCTGCACTGATATTGTTTAGGCTATTGTTGGCAGAGATGACACCTTATAATAACTTGAAGCAGATTAATTGGGTGAACAGGAAGTAACTGATGAGGTCTTCCACATGGTATTAATGATGGCACACATGGCGACCATGTGCTGGCTAGGTTAGATTATGTCCCTTTGTAGATACGCCTAGTTGTGTGGTCTAGCGAATGCTTGTTTTGGCAGATTGTCTCCCCTGGTGGATAACACGGGTTCATTATAGAGGGGCTAACTCCTTCTAGCCACAATGCATGATGATAACAACATTCAGGGTATCCATAATCATGCAAGCCAGCAGCTGTAACTAGTACAGTTAAAGCACCTGATGAGTGTCTGGCAGCTATGACCTGTGTCAGTGCTCTATATGTCAAAGACATAATCCATGGCTGAACACAATGACATTACTCTTTTAGGCATTATGTTCTGACTGGTCTTGCCAGTCATGCTGTCAGTATCACCATCAATGAGGGCATTCAGCTGACAAGCAGCATCTACAAAACAAGCAACATACTGCAGAATTAACAAAGTTATGCAATACATGCAATTACCTTGAACAGCAGTACAAATGCATACTCGCATTC